>NC_045436.1:76830159-76984616 GCF_002776525.5 Piliocolobus tephrosceles | reverse complement strand
ATCTATCTATCTATCTATCTATCTATCTATCTATCTATCTATCTATCCTGTATCATCATCTGTCAATCTATTTGAATTCTGTTACTCCATCCATCTATCCATCCATCCTAATAAAGAGTACAAATCTTAAAGCCAGTGAAAGCCAAGTTTCAAGATTTTCAGTGAGTTCTTAATTTTTCAAAGCCTCAGTTTTCTCATCTCAAACATGAATAGGTTTTAGGAGTAAATAAAATTTACAACAATACCAGAAACATTAGAAAAGGATCAACAATTATACACACCGAGAAAGACATGTATATGCAGAAATATATATATATATACACACACACACACACACACACGTATACATCACACAGTATTGTAGCATCAATTATTAGTTGTCTGCCCATATCCCTGGTATTTTTTTTTTTTTTTTTTTTTTTGAGATGGAGTCTCACTCTGTGACCCAGGCTGGAGTGCAGTGGCACAATCTTGGCTCACTACAACCTCTGCCTCTGGGTTCAAGCAATTCTTCCTGCCTCAACCTCCTGAGTAGCTGGGATTACAGGCATCCACCACCATGTCTGGCTAATTTTTGTATTTTTTAGTAGAGACGGGGTTTCACCATATTGGCCAGGCTGGTCTTGAATTCCTGACCTCAGGTGATCTACCTGCCTCGGCCTCCCAAAGTGCTAGGATTATAGGTGTGAGCCACGATGCCCAGCCCCATGTTATCTGTATTCATTAGCAATAGATTTCTGGATAACTTTGTATTTATCTACAAATATTTATATATATATATACAAGCATTTAAGTGGTTTTGTAGCAGAAATTGCTGGTAGCCTCTGAATATCCACACCCTCCTTTCCTTAGAGCTTCACTTGAATACATAAAACTCTAGAATAAAAAAATAAGTTTTCCAACTGCTAAAACTCAGAAGTTGTGACCATAGAACTACATCTGGGCCATTGAAATACTTGTCAGTTTGTCGCATTGACTTCCAGTCAGTGTGCTTAAAAGGAGACAGTGCACTTTTTGTTGTCATATTATATCCTATTTGCTTGCATGTGAACGCGATGACTGGAGCTCAAGTAGTTGCCTCATATCGGGTAGAAACTGCATAATGAAAGCTATATTCTCTACTGAGATTGGTAGAGCAAAAGAAAGATTACTCAATTATAGTTTCTGTAGTAGCTGGCTAATTCTAAGAGATGTCTGTGTACTAATAACTTGAGAATATCTAAATCTTAATACAAAAGGTCTCATATAAACAATGAAACATATAAATGGGTTGAATAAAGGAACATTCTGTAAGTGCACTCATATTTACCTATTAAGTCCTCCACATTTGTAACTTGGGCCCTGATGAAGATGCAACCTTCAAATCAGCCCCAAACTTCAGGTCCTCAAACATTTTGTAGATGAGAGAGAGAAATGTTCTTTAGGCAACAATTGCACCAATCTCCAGATTCCCAAGTAGTGCATATAAAAGTCAACAGTATGCACAGTTAACTTTAAGAGCCTTCAACCCACTTCAACTTCTCGTTTATCTGGTTAATCAACTACCAAACCCCTTGTCTAGGAACTAGCACTGGCCCTTCAGTTGGCTGGTGAGGGCAAGTTCTCAGGGATCTTGGAAATAGATCTCTTTTGACTTTGATTTACTATGCATTGGTCTGCATTTTATGTTTTCCAGCACCATTCACTGCTTGTGAATCATTGGCAGCAAGCTCTGTCTTTTCCTCAGTCTGCTTTTAACTGATTTTCTCTTTATGAAATTTTGGGATTGTCTATTATAAGTTCATAGAATTAATTGTGGCCTTTTCTTGTTGTTCTCCACCACCTCACTGTATTTGTGTGAAAAATCATAATTTCTCCATGTCATCTTATGGGGCTATAGTTGTTCATTGGAAGGGCCTACTTGTTGATCTCAAAGATTTATGTAGGCCGGGCGCGGTGGCTCAAGCCTGTAATCCCAGCACTTTGGGAGGCCGAGACGGGCGGATCATGAGGTCAGGAGATCGAGACCATCCTGGCTAACACGGTGAAACCCCGTCTCTACTAAAAATACAAAAACTAGCCGGGCGAGGTGGCGGGCGCCTGTAGTCCCAGCTACTCCGGAGGCTGAGGCAGGAGAATGGCATAAACCCGGGAGGCGGAGCTTGCAGTGAGCTGAGATCCGGCCACTGCACTCCAGTCCGGGCGACAGAGCGAGACTCCGCCTCAAAAAAAAAAAAAAAAAAAAAAGATTTATGTAAGAGAAAAATAACTTGTGGAAAGAGATCTTCTAAGGCAACTGTCTGTCAAAGAAAAATGTTCTGCATTGTGTTTCATTCTTCCTAAGACACATCCCTGTAATAAATACACAGTAAGATCAAAAGCATGATTTGTCTTTGGTGCTAGGGCATGGCCAGAGTTCATATCCATGGGTATGTTTACTTTATGCTCCATTCATTCATGTACGTTTGTGTTTAGCCACATGCTCTATGCTAGGCAATGAGATGACCCAGTGTGTATTGATAAATGTAAATTCTAGCAGTTACCTTTGAACATTGTCAATTATTAGAAGCAATTGAACAACAAAAAATTATCCCCATGGCTAGATAATAATAAACACAGTAAATAAATTTGCCTTAAACACAAAGAAAGCTCATTGACTGACCATCAAATGTCAATCAATAAACTATGTTCATCAATTGTTACCTTTTCATGTATTCTACCAAGAGAAAACTATCTACAGAACGTTTCTTTGAATTGCCTTCATCTTGGAAAGACAACAGAAACAACAATAATAACTGTAAATTATGTTTCTCTGAGATTCTTATGTTGTCATATTTTCCATTAAAATTAGTTTAAAATAAGTAATTTTATACTCACAGCCTTTAAAACACAAAGTGCTTTCATAAAACTTTTAATTAGCTATTTTATATGAGAACAGCTTAAAATGAGACTGTAATTTACAAATTTATTTTTATATTTAACATTTCATTATATAATATGTAGATATAATATGTAATGACATATTATGTATAACTATAACAATATTTATTACTATATTTTATTATATTAGATATGTTTACATTAATAACTTCTTTTTGATATTAATAAAACTTCAAACTTTTTTTGATATTAATAAAACTTCAAACATTGGTAATATAATGAGAAAATTTGTGAAACAGTGATAAATTCATCCCTGCTCCCGAGGTCAAATCTTCCATTGGTTCCTGAACTCTTCATTGTTATTATTATCATCATTATTATTATCGTTATTATTATTTTTACAGACAAGATCTTGCTCTGTCACCCAGCCTAGAGTGCCGTGGCACAATCATAGCTCACTTCAGCCTGAAACTTGTGAGCTCAAGAGATGCTCCTGCCTCAGCCTCCCAAGTAGTCAGGATTGCAGGCACATGCAACCATGCCTGGCTAATTTTTAATTTTTTGTAGAGACAGGGTTTTACTATGTTTCCCTGGCTAATTTTGAACTCCTAGTCTCAAGTGATCCCCCTGCCTTGGCCTCCCAAAATATTGGGATTACATGTGTGAGCCAGCTCACCTGGCCTGAACCCTCCAAAATATTAGTATTTGTCTTTTCAAGAACTTTATTCCAGCAATTATGTTTCCCTTTTTCCTACATTATTATATTTTTCCCTTTCTGTTGATTATTTTATGTTTGAAACTTTTTAAATTAAAAACATAAAACAAGGTTCCTTGATTCCAAGTTCCACTCACATGACTTTCCATTTTTCAGCTCTCCTTCACAGTAAACGTTGATAAAAGTGATAGTTTCCAAAAGAGAGATGCAGTACCACCAATACATCACCTTCTGTTCTCTCTGCTAGTGACTTGTAACTGGCATTCCTCTCATTACTTCATAGAAAACACTCTTTTTAAGAACATCAGTGACCTTCATTTTGGCAAATCCTATGTTCAAAACTTTGTTCTCATCTTATTTGATCTCTTGGAAATATTCAGCAAAGTTGACATCCTGCTTGGCTTTCAGACTACAGTCATAGTTCCTCCTGTCTCACCTGCTGCGCAGTCTCAGTCTTCTTGGTTTGTTTCTCTTCTTGTGGATGTCTTCTAAATCTTAAAGTTTCCAAGTGTTTGACCATAGTCTCACGTCTTTTTCTGTCTATACATTGACATCTTGATAATCTAAGGCAGCCTCATGACTCAGAAGTACCTGGCATGCTTCTGACTCCCAATTTTATATTTAAAACCCATGGCAGCTCTCATTATCTACCTGCCTATGAGGCATCTCCACTTAGATTTATAATAAGTTTTGCAAATATGATATGTTTCAAAGATAACTGTTCATTCTTCCTTATCCTACACCTCATTTCTAAATGTTCCCTTTCACCAGTCTTCTACATCTCAGTAAATGCCACACTGCTCTGTCCCCCTTTGATCAAGTCCAAATTCCAGAAATCATTATTATTCCTTTCCTTGTTTCTTCTGTCACTTGGAACTGCAACTAATCAGCAAGACCTGTTGACTCTGCTTGCAAAACTATCTTTAATGATCTATTTCCCACTACTACAGATACTATGTATCTGTTATCTCCACTGTTACCACCTTCATCCAGGCTTCTATTATCTCTTTCCTAAACCACTGCAATTGTCCCCAAGTGGTCTTCCTTACTTTCACTTGTGTGCTGCACTGTTTATTGTCTTCATGGTAGGTTGATTCCTTTTTAAAAAACAGTGGGTCAAATGATATATTTCTTCTGCCTGAGAATCTCCAGTGGCTCCTACTGCACATACATCAAATTCCCCAAAATCATGATAAACTACTTCCTGGTGTGACCTTGTTTATCTTTCACTCAGTTTGTACAATATCCTTATACCCTACAGGAGATTTGTATATTTGATAATTCAAAATCTAGAATGAGTACATGTAGGGTGTAATGATATTGTATCCTTATTCAAAATTGTACCCCCCTCAAATACACATACCTAACTTACTTTACCAGTGATCTCTATGTCAACATTGTGTTTTATATTTTGTAAAGACAGTATTTCTATATCGTCTAAAATTATCTTGTGTGTGTGTGTGTATATATATATGTATGTATATATGATTTTTTCTATTAATTCTAAATAGAATACAACTTTCAAGAGAACAGCTTGTCTTATCTCCCTATTTAAGTTCCTTTGACAGTATCTTGTATATAATAGATGCTCAACAAATGTTTGATGAATGAGTGAATAAACTTAAAACTATGGTTTACAAGAAATACTTAAGGAGGTTTCTCATGGCTAGTCTGCCCAAATCCAAACTCAGAGAATACAAATTAATAGCTGTCATTAAAATAATCTAATGAGATTTCAAATGAAAAAAGAACTGGCCTGTATGTGTGCATGTGTGGCCTTAAGATGGGGATATAAATTTTGACTTAAGAGAGAAAAATATATCTAAAAGTCAAAACTGTGAAAAGGTCAAGGTCAAGTAGTTTTTTAGGGGAGTCTTTTCAAGTAAAATTTGGATGACCACAGGGAGGGTTACTACATAAAGGATTTAGGCTTAGGATAGATAATTAAGCTACTTACTTTGTAAGAACCCCTTTATACACAGGAGCTCCCTCCTCATTGGTTATCGTAATCCAATGTGGCATCAAGTTACCCTGAAAAACAACACAAGTAATCTAATTGAACATATTTTATTTTCCTCACAAGCTGATGAGTTGCTCAGGGTACTGGTAATATATTTTAGACCTCTCAATGATGTGTCAAGGCTTATATAGGTTACAAGAAGTCTAATAATTCCTGAAAAAAAAATTTATGATCCAATCCCATTTTTCTATTATTTCCTAATTCTTCATATAATCACTGCATTACTTTTTGAGGAATGTTAAATAAGTGTTATTAGGAGACAAAGTAAAAATCATCTTACTACTAGCACTGTTACCTTTTTTCCTGAGAAGATACTTTTTGTTTTTTTGGTTATGGATGCTGTGTCACCTTCAGCAAGTGATCATATGCATCAGAAAATGTAGGACATAATAGGGATTTTGGTATTGTAGGGGAAAGAAGGATATTCTCTCTAGCATCCTAGGTTCAATAGGTGGGTTTATAAAATAGTTGTCTCTATAAAACAAACTGACAACAGGAATATTAACAGGAGAAAAAGTATACAAATGTATTACTTTTTAATATTATATGCATGGGAGCATCATAAGAAAAAAAGGGAATTCCCAAAAAATGTGATGAGATCTGAGAGTTTATCTAGCATCTCAATAAGATAATGGGGAGGGGATGCAGGCTGCTTGTGGAAGAACAAATGATTTTTGAGGAAAAACAAATAGGCCCTCAGAAGACAAGAGAGGAGATATGATAGTCTGTGACAATGTTTTCACTTCTCTTGGTTTGTAGTTTAACTTTGAAGCAAGGAGGATAATAATCCCTCCCTAGAATTAATCCCCTCCTTGTTCGGGAGCTGAAACCACCTTTCTAAGACAAATGAAAGGCCACAAGTTTAGGATTCTGAGAGGAGTCTGGATTCTGGTAAAATGTAGGTATAATATCTATAATCCATTACTGCTCAGGAGTCATGTGGCCAGAGGTCACAAAATTTGTGACTTCCCCAATTGCTCCTATAGATAGCATCAGTATTGTAGAACTTAAGATCGGTATTTTGAGATGTTTTTTAGACTTTGGCCTTCAAGCCACTCATTGACCCCACCCAGACTCATCACTCAACTATTCCTGTGGTCCCCCACCCAGAGGTGGACTCAGTGCATAAGGACCATTTTCCACATCCCTATGATTGCACCCCTAACCAGTCATCAGCGCTGGTTCCGTGTCCCCTGCCCAACAAATTATCCTTGAAAACCCCTAACTTCTGAGCCTTTAGCGAGACTGATTTGAACAATAACTGTTTTCTGCATGGCTAGCCTAACATTAATTGAACTCTTTATTTACTGCAATACCATGGTCTCAGTGAATTGGTTTTGTCTGTGCAGTGGGGAGAAATAACCTGTTGGACAATTAAAATTGGGGGGCTTATTCGGGGCTCCTCACCTGTGATGAGTCAATCTTCCCTGGTTGATGAAATCCCTAAGGAGGAGATAACTGAGTTTCTCTTGGAGGTTCTGTCTTTAGGCAAATAAGGGGAGTTTGGAGAGCCTTTCCCAGCATTTGCTGTTTTTCAGGTGTCTTTGCCTCAAAATAATCAAAATACCTAAGCAGCATATTTTTGGGTGGCATATTCTAGTCCCCAGTAGTATTCATTGCTCAATAGTCAAAGAGCAAGCATAACAACAATTTTGCATAATATCATAATATACAAAGTGAGAGAAAAGTGAAAAGTATAGGAAACTCCCCCATGAATAGCACAGTCTAAAGACAGTGGATAAGGAACCTCTAATGGGAGTAATTTAATAGTGCTGAGTGCACAATGACAAGGGACAGAATTACAATTACGCTGAAACTCATCTAAACTAGTTAGGGTAGTTACTCGGAGCCCGGGAACTGAGGTCAACCTGATAGGGTTTGAGTCTTTGTTTCACCACTTAACTAGCTGCAAGACAAGTAACTTCACTTTTCTCATTTATAGAACATAATGATGGTTTTGGGAAGGAAAAAATAATTCCTATAAAGTACTTATCAAGGTGCTTAATGAATCATAAATGGCCCAAAAGTGGTAACATTTGTAATTACTATGTGTTGCATGCTTTACAAAGGCCTTCCTAAGCCTACTACCTTTACCTCTTCTCTAAGTGGCTTTTTTTTCTTGTACCAACAGAGTGTAAAGAGGAAATTGTAGAACTTAACATCAAAAAATCAGGATAGAGGAAGGGAAAAGAAGAGAAAATAAAGGTTCAGGATAAGAGAGCATGTCTTATGACTACAAAGTAATGAGGTTGACGACTTTTTTCTACAGCAAATTCTAAGGGCAAATTCTTTTTCTTTTTAAAAGGCAAATTCTTAAGAGGAATTTCATTCCGAAACTGCTCTGAGCAAAGACAGTGGAATGGAATAAATTGTGTTCCCCCAAGGGCACTCTTTGAAGTAGAACACTCCCTTTGGTTGTGTATCCTATAAAATTTACTAAAAAAACCCTCACTTGTTATTTCATAGGCAATCTAATCATTAAAATTACATTAGAATAATTTTTAAATAGAAGTGCACACACACATGCACGCACATATGGGCACACTCACGCACACACTCTTCTATAGTAATTGCAGAAATCTTTATCAGAAGGCAGAGTTCGGGGTTTAGATGGAAGCACCTTTGATGTTATGGAACAGAATCAAATTACACTGTGAGCTTTCAGTTTGGCCACATTCAGACAACAGTTTCGATATTTTAGGTCTGTTCAACAAACATTTATTGAGTTTCTCTTCCACGCAGGCATGGCAGTAGGTACAAAGGGAGATTAAACAGAAAAATCAATTTTTATATAGTTCCTCTATGATCCAGTGAGTAATTAGACACATAAATAACTAAAACAATGCTGGTGAGGGATTCTTCTGACAGAAATGAGAAATATGTGACAAGACAATGCAAGGAAAGGGGACAATCATCACGCCAGTAGAGAAGGACTCAAAGTTTCCTTCAGAAGTGCAACTTGAGCTCTCCCTTGAAGAATGGACAGAATGCTGGTAGGTGGAAGGAATGAGAGAAAGGCATCTGAAGCAGCAAATTTTAAAGAAAGAAATACATCTCCCTTGAAGCCTTTGTCCTTTGGCAACCTTCCCTCTATCTTCGATGCCTTTGGGTGCTAATTCCAGATTACTTGTTGCCCTATTACAAGAAATCTACCCACTAACTGACTCCACCAGTCCCACGTTGATAGTAACTAAGCGATAAGTAATATTTTCTTTCTTATTTATTTATTTATTTATTTATTTTGAGACAGAGTCTCGCTCTGTTGCCCAGGCTGGAGCATAGTGGCACAATCTTGGCTCATCACAACCTCCGCCTCCCAAGTTCATGCCTTTCTCCTGCCTCAGCCTCCCAAGTAGCTGGGACTACAGTGCCCGACACCACGCCCAGCGGATTTTTTATATTTTTAGTAGAGATAGGGTTTCATCATGTTAGCCAGGATGGTCTCCATATCCGGACCTTGTGATCCTCCCTCCTCGGCCCACCAAGTACTGGGATTACAGGTGTGAGCCACCGTGCCCGGCCAGTGATTAGTGATATTTTCAAATGGTTGAATTGCCCATGAGTAGGTGGTCAGAGACAATATTGAGAGGTAGACTTTCAGTTCTGAAGAAACTGTGGACCTAATATGAACAAAAATACCTATAAATGATGCTGGCAAGGGCCCTCGAAGATCAGGAAAGATGTAGATCTCTCTATCATCTGATATTTTCTGCAGCAAATTCCTTCTAATGTTTCACTTCAGGTCTGGATGCTGGACTGTCAATGACTGTACAGGCCAAGCAAAAGAGACTGCTGAGCAGTTCCTTGATCTTCTGCCAGTGCAGTCCTAAGATGAGAAACAGTTCTGCTCACTGCATATGCTGTTCTTATTAGGCCATTGTTCATTTTAATTAAAAGTAATGAATCTCCTGTTTTAAATAGCAAGTGGTTTTGTTTGCTTTTGCTTAAATGAATAATTCAGAACAAAGCCCATGTGAACTGAGGACATACACATGGGGCATGGAGGTGATAAGACCACTTCCTCGGGAATGACCAGAATAGCATAAAAGATCGGTAAGTAGAAAGCTGAAACTGGATCCTTTCCTTACTCCTTATACGAAAATTAATTCAAGATGGATTAGAGACTTAAATGTTAGACCTAAAACCATAAAAACCCTAGAAGAAAACCTAGGCAATACCATTCAGGATATGGGCACGGGCAAGGACTTCATATCTACAGAATGGGAGAAAATTTTTGCAATCAACTCATCTGACAAAGGGCTAATTTCCAGAATCTACAAAGAACTCAAACAAATATACAAGAAAAAAACAAACAACCCCATCCAAAAGTGGGGAAAGGATATGAACAGACATTTCTCAAAAGAAGACATTCATACAGCCAACAGACACATGAAAAAATGCTCAGCATCACTCGCCATCAGAGAAATGCAAATCAAAACCACAATGAGATACCATCTCACACCAGTTAGAATGGCAATCATTAAAAAATCAGGAAACAACAGGTGCTGGAGAGGATGTGGAGAAATAGGAACACTTTTACACTGTTGGTGGGATTGTAAACTAGTTCAACCATTATGGAAAACAGTATGGCAATTCCTCAAGGATCTAGAAGTAGATGTACCATATGACCCAGCCATCCCACTACTGGGTATATACCCAAAGGATTATAAATTATTCTACTACAAAGACACATGCACACATATGTTTATTGCGGCACTATTCACAATAGCAAAGACTTGGAGTCAACCCAAATGTCCATCAGTGACAGACTGGATTAAGAAAATGTGGCACATATACACCATGGAATACTATGCAGCCATAAAAAAGGATGAGTTTGCGTCCTTTGTAGGGACATGGATGCAGCTGGAAACCATCATTCTTAGCAAACTATCACAAGAAGAGAAAACCAAACACCGCATGTTCTTACTCATAGGTGGGAACTGAACAATGAGTTCACTTGGACTCAGGAAGGGGAACATCACACACTGGGGCCTATCATGGGGAGGGGGGAGGGGGAAGGGATTGCACTGGGGAGTTATACCTGATATAAATGATGAATTGATGGGTGCTGACGAGTTGATGCAGCACACCAACATGGCACAGGTATACATATGTAACAAACCTGCACGTTATGCACATGTACCCTAGAACTTAAAGTATAATAAATAAATAAATAAATAAATAAATAAATAAATAAATAAAGGACTTCATATCTAAAACACCAAAAGCAATGGCAACAAAAACCAAAATTGACAAATGGGATCTAATTAAACTAAAGAGCTTCTGCACAGCAAAAGAAACTACCATCAGAGTGAACAGGCAACCTACAGAATGGGAGAAAATTTTTGCAATCTACTCGTCTGACAAAAGGCTAATATCCAGAACCTATGAAGAGCTCAAACAAATTTACAAGAAAAAAACAAACACATCAAAAAGTGGTCAAAGGATATGAACAGACATTTCTCAAAAGAAGACATTTATGCAGCCAACAAACACATGAAAAAATGCTCATCATCACTCGCCATCAGAGAAATGCAAATCAAAACCACAATGAGATACCATCTCACAGCAGTTAGAATGGCAATCATTAAAAAATCAGGAAACAATAGGTGCTGGAGAGGTTGTAGAGAAATGGGAACACTTTTACACTGTTGGTGGGGACTGTAAACTAGTTCAGCCATTGTGGAAAACAGTGTGGTGATTCCTCAAGGATCTAGAACTAGAACTATCATTTGACCCAGCCATCCCATTACTAGGGATATACTCAAAGGATTATAAGTCATGCTGCTATAAAGACATATGCACATATATGTTTATTGTGGCACTATTCACAATAGCAAAGACTTAGAATCGACCCAAATGTCCGTCAGTGACAGACTGGATTAAGAAAATGTGGCACATATACACCATGGAATACTATGCAGCCCTAAAAAAGGATGAGTTCGTGTCCTTTGTAGGGACATGGATGCAGCTGGAAACCATCATTCTCAGCAAACTGTCACAAGAACAGAAAACCAAATACCCCATGTTCTCACTCATAGGTGGGAATTGAAGAATGAGATCACTTGGAGACAGGAAGGGGAGCATCACACACCGGGTCCTATTGTGGGGAGGGGGGATGGGGGAGGGATAGCATTAGGAGATATATCTAATATAAATGACGAGTTAATGGGTGCAGCACACCAACATGGCACATGTATACATGTGTAACAAACCTGCACGTTGTGCGCATGTACCCTAGAACTTAAAGTGTAATTTAAAAAAAAAAAAAAAAAAAAAAAGATCAGTGGAAGCACTGATAAAAAAGGAAGGCTGAAATCTCAACCTTTCAGGAAGTAATTTATCATTTGGATGAGCCTAATGAGAAAAGCGGCACAGTGAATGATGTGACAATATGAAGCAACAAAATAGTGAATGATTAATGAGCAACAAATTAAGAGGAAAGAAATAAGGATAACAGTTTCATTATGGTGCAGAAGAGAATTTGACAAACTCGTCCAACAAAGCAACCATTTTTTCCTGCGTCTTAGTTGAACACCTTTAAAAACAAACATTTGTACTGCTTTCAAGGAATTTCATAAGTGTAAAATAGTTAAACTTCTATGGCATTTCAATAATTAAGGGTTACAAATATATTTAAAGGTTTTTGAAGCTTTAATAATCGAAACTTTATAAAAATGATGCTGCAATTATTCAGGGTAAATTAAAATCAGAAAAAAACCTGGTATTTTCATAAGTATAAAAGTTATAAAATAAAACACGTATTATTTATTACAAATGGCAATTTAATGAAATATAGTTTTACATTGAATCTAGCTAGAAAATTTTAGATCACATGTTTTATAGAATTGATTTGTATTGTCTGACATCTAATTTATAGCTGGTCATGATTTCAAATTCTTGGCACTGCTTTTTTCTATGTAGCTTGGGAAAATATCTTAAGTTTTCTAAGCTTCCTAAGATTCAGTTTCCTCATATTCTAACTTGACCTAAAACACTCTATCTGCCGGAATTATTGTGAAGAATTAATGAGCTAATATCTGGGACAGAAACAAAAAAATCAAAGCCTAGTACCTGTCACAGAACACACATCCACAATGTCATTTTCCTCCCACTATCTCATTAGTCTCAACAAAAAGTTAAAAATCCGACCTCATCCAAAATCCAATCAAAATTAATCAGAATAAGGGAAGACAAGCAAACTGGTTTCCATTAACTTCAAGTGCAAAGTGTTTTGCACACTCCTGGGATTTACATGATGGAGAAGACCAGATTCAAATGAACTTTGCCTAACACAAATTAGATAAATATCCTTTTCCTTGAGAACGTTAACATTTAGGAACTATTAATGAAAAAAACAAGTGTTGCATGCCTAATCATGTGCTACATATGCCTAATCTGAATTCATCTTTAAATAAGGAATGGTTTGAATGGAAAATTCATGTTTTGGGTTCCTACTTGTGACATGTAATGATAATAATTTGTACATTCCAGTAAGATTCCATGCCTTTTAAAATGTCTCTATGTGAATAGGTTGACTAAAATGGGTCATTTTGGAAAGATTTATGAAGTTTGATAACTGGAAAAAGTCCTAAGAGTGGCCTAATTTATGTAAATAATACATACAATGATAATAGAAATATAATATTGGTTTGTTAATAATGCTTTTACTTCTGAAAATACAAACAAGTTTGTCTGTAGAGTAACATACACAATGGGGGAAATATTTTTCTAACTATATCTGTAGCACTTTCCCAAAGTGGAATCTCTAAGTTGCTTTTTTTTTTTTTTTTTTTTTTTTGCTATGGATGTTTAATTAATGACACCCCTGTAGAAAAATAGAATTTTAAAAGGGAGGTGTGCGGGACTAGGGAAGGGGTAGAATTAGGAGAAATACCTGATGTGGATGGATGGGTTGATGGGTGCAGCAAACCACCATGGCATGTGTATAACTGTGTAACAAACCTGCACGTTCTGCACATGTATCCCACAACTTAAAGTATAATAAAAAAAAGAAAAACATATAAGTGATTTTAACACATTAAATGGCCATTTTGAGTTAACTCCTAAAACTCACAGTGAATGTCCTCAGCACTTTTAAAATAACAACTAGGACAGAGAATGAGAAACAGAGTAAGTGGTGGAGTGAGAGATGAGGGTTGGGCTGAGTAAAAGGGTGATAAATTGAAAGGCTTTCAGTATGGATTTGACTGAGTGACCTGGGGCCCAGGTCACCTGACCCCTAACCTAATTATTTTCCCTGTAATCAAAGTGTAATCAAATATTCTACGTAGAGAAAATATGGATGGATGGGTGGATGAATCGATGGATGGATAGATGGATGGATGGATGGATTATAGATATGAAAATCTTTCTGAATTCTATTACATACTTTTGTGGAGAATCTTATTTTCAGTATTAGTTACTCATCTGGGTTGTAATAGAGTGTGCCATTTGAGCTGACTTGGAAAGTTTTCCTTAAACATAAATTGTCCCAGACTGTCATTTTGTTCTCAATGTTTCATTCTGCAGTGTTTGGTTCTGTCTTGATGTCAAACTGTCAGAAATCATCCTGTGGTCAGTACACCTGCCACAGCAGTCACTTCTTGTCTTCCCAGAGGAAACAGGATAGTATACTTACAGTGAAAACTGAAGGAACCTTGGAGTTGGAAAAACCTCAGCTATACCCTGGATCTCCCATTGTGGGCTAGCTAGCTACTCAAACTAAACGAAGCTCACTATCTTCACCTGAAAAATGAGGATAATAGGAAGTGCCTGTTGTGTGAATCAAGTGAACAACATTTAGAAAATACGCAACAAAATTCCTGAATCACATACACACAGTCAATGGAACTTTTCTCCTTTCTACATTCTCCCATGCTGTTGAAAGCATGCCTTTGTTGTTGTGTTGTTGGAGAGTGCTAATCTAGCTTGATAAGGTGTTATATGAAATAATGGTAAATTGGCTGTGATTGGATGTCTGAGAAGCTCTTCAATGTGTTTACAGTTGACTGTTTTGGCTGCCTACATCTACGCTTTTGGCTGTTTTCTGAATAATTGAGATTTTTTGAACATGTGAACTGTCACCACAGTGTTGCAAAACTCTATATTCTTTATGTTCCCGTGTTAAGATAAAAATCCCATATGTCAAATTGATAACCTGAGTTTTCCTGCCCATGTATGTCATAAGGAAATCACTGAAAAAATTAAATATATCAATTAAGTTATTTATCATATAGACTATAAATTTTCCCAGATTGTTGGGGGTTTTCTTTAGTACTTTTCCTAGCATATATTTTAATTTAGTAAGAATGGTTTAATGTATGTTTTACTAAACATGCTTCGGACATGGTACCAGTTCGATATTCTAATTTAATTTTTACAGATTATTAAAAATTTTTAAATTATACCATTTTTACTGAGTTCTGTTTTTAATACATTTTAGGAATTCTGAAAAATAGAATTCCCACGGAAAGGAATCCTAAGAAACTTCATTGTGAAGAATGAGATCTTATTTGGGGGATTAATTATAATCTGGAACTTTTACTTATAATCTGATATTTCATATAAAAGATACTTACATTGAATTATAGAAATATACAAATAATTGAAAAGCTTAACTTCTGTCTCTTAAGATATGATTATCTCATCTCCTGGCCTCTTTTGTGTTTGTTTTAAGGCAATAAATATTTGCTTTTCTCCTCCTGACAATGAGAAAATGATCTTTATTTGACATAAATTTGATTTATATTTTATCTTTTTAAATTGTTATTTTGGTTATATCTGCTCAATAATAGAAAAATAATTATGGCTTAACCAATATTGGATTATTTCAAATATTACAAGAAAGCATACAGAAATCACAGTACAGAGATAAAAAATGTATAAAATAAGAAGTTTAAAAAGATATCAAATGTAGCAGAAAAATGTTTTGATTCTGTTTGCACCTAGATTTTATGTTTTCTCATAATGACTTACTCAAATGAGTGACGCTAAGGAAATTTAGTTGACTTCCTCTTTCACATATACAGTTTTTATTGCATTTCATAAAGAAGATTGTTTTGTTCAAGAAATTTGTTTTAAGAAAAGGAGAAAATATTGGAAAAACAAACATCAATGGATGCATTTTCAAAGTACAGTTTCTATTGTCTTGTAGATCTGAGACCTAGTTATTAACGACATTGCTTTAATAACGTTTCCAAAAATACCCACGATATCTCCCATTTCACATTCTCTCCTTAAAATATTATTTTAATATTCTTTACATCCAGAGATAAGGTCTATATTCCCTCTCCTCAAATCTGGATGTAATTATATCTATATTAGAAATGATGCCTTGTGACTTCTAAGTCTGTGTCATAAACAGTAATACAACTTCTGACTGATTTTTTTGCATGCTTGCTCTTGGAACCCAGCCACTGTGAGGAACTAGATAATGGAGGGGCCTAAATAGAGAAGTGACCAAACCTCCTGATCCCCAGATCAGGTTGACTCCCTGCTGACAGCTACTACTAACTTGACAACCATGTGTATAGACCCTCTTGGAAGTGGATTCTCCAGCTTATAGAATCCACCCTGTGGGTGTTGCAGAGAGCAATGATGAGAAACCTTTCTGAAATTTGCCCTAATTGCATTTTGTGATCAAATTAAAGGATTGCTGTTATTTTAAGCCACTAAGTTTTAAGTATCTGTTTTAAGATAACTGATACAGATAATTTCCTTAAGTAATAATACCCAATATCTGGGTTATTAACTTTGTATGAGTTAAGAGTAATCATTGTTCATTTTCCTAGTTGTGACTCAAACAATTTTGCTTTATCACTTTTACTAAGAGGAAAAGGATTTTCATATGTATTTTCCTATTAATGTTATATATAAATATTCAAATACATGAATATTTGAAAATAGTCAAATATGTCAATGTTGAAAGTTTGTTTCTATTGACACAAATATCTAACAAATTTCAATTACCTACTTGGATAACAGTTTTACTTTAAGCTTCAAGCTGAGCTCAGTATTATATAAATCTGTAAGTGCCATGGTGTTTTGTTTTTAGCTCAGTTTGAGAAGTACAGACTTTAGAATTTTCCATTTTCAAGAAAATGTCTTCTAAGAGCCATTCTTTGTGACTGTGGATTAACAACATACAAAGAAAGGATGCAGGTCACTTTTGAAATAGCCTTGTTTTTTCTTACCAAAATACCTTTATTCATGAAATGATAGAACAAACATGATCACTGCCTAATGGTATGTCTGGAGTTTATTCCCTCTGGTGGGTTCTTGGTCTTGCTGACTTCAGGAGTGAAGCCGCAGACCTTCGCAGTGAGTGTTACAGCTCTTAAAAGTGGCGTCTCTGGAGTTGTTTGTTCCTCTTGGCGGGTTCGTGGTCTCGCTGACTTCAGGAATGAAGTCGCAGACCCTTGTGGTGAGTGTTACAGCTCATAAAGGCAGTGCGGACCCAAAGAGTGAGCAGCAGCAAGATTTATTGTGAAGAAGAAAAGAAGAAAGCTTCCACAGCATGGAAGGGAACCTGAGGGGGTTGCCACTGCTGGCTCAGGTGGCCAGTTTTTATTTCCTTATTTGACCCCACAAACCTACAGCTAATTGGTCCGTTTTACAGAGTGCTCATTGGTCCATTTCACAGAATGCTGATTGGTCCATTTTACAGTGTTGATTGGGGCATTTACACTCCTTTAGCTAGACAAAGGGCACTGATTGGTGAGTTTTTATCGAGTGCTGATTGGTGCATTTATAATTCTTTAGCTAGACACAGAGTGCTGATTGGTGCATTTACAATCCTCTAGCTAGACAGAAAAGTTCTCCAAGTCCCCACTCAACCCAGGAAGTGCAGCTGGCTTCACCTCTCAATGTGATGTTACCCTAACTGAATTTAATGGTACTTTCTAAAATGTAGAAAATTAAATGATCTCATAAGTTATTATACTTTGATCTTTCTCATGCAGCTGAAAGACAAAATAGATTGAATACATCTGCAGAATATCTAAATTTTAGGAGAGGTTTTAAAATGAACTCAGGGTAAAACAGGGACAAAGATTAAAATAGAATCAACATACACTTTGGGAGATCAAAGGCAGGTTAAAAGTATGATGTCCAATTCTAATGTGAGTAAACATACACAACTATAACAAAAAGTCATAATTCATAAGACAAGGTAATGCCAATGAATATCATAATCTCAAAAAAGATTTATACAAAAAGATAGATAATTGCTTTTACTTACATGAAAATTAAAGGATTAAATTTTTAACAAATAAGAGATTATAAACTTTAAAGTAAACAAAAGATGCCTTCAAATAATTATTTAAATAGTAAGAAGTTCAATTAATATGCAGAAAGAGAATTCAAAGAAATGGTGATCATATGAAAAATTTTTACCCTATATGCCGAAAAAAAGAAAAGAAATTGAAGAATTATATATATCCATATATGATCCTTATATATGTGTTATATATAATTACCTTATATATAAGATAGGTTATTAGATTATATATTGTTTATAATATATAATTATATTAAATATATTATATTAAATATAAATTATATAATTGTGTGTATACATTAGATATATGTTTATATCTAATATATACTATATATTATTGTGTGTATGTATATATAATACACACATACACACACGCAATTAACTGAGTTACACTGATTAAGAAGCTGAATGGCCCGATACCAAGGGTACAAATAACAGGAACAGATAAAATAGCAAATAAAGATGACCAAAAGATAATGAAGATTTTAAATTCATATTAATTAAATGCAAGCATAAAAAATTATAAAATTGCACTTTGGAAGGCTGAGGTGGACAGATCATGAGATCAGGACAAACATGGTGAAACCCCGTCTCTACCACAAATACAAAGATTAGTTGGGCTTGGTGGTGGGCACCTGTAATCCCAGCTACTCAGTGAGCTGAGGCAGGAGAATCGCTTGAACCCTCGAGGCGGAGGTTGCAGTGAGCCGAGATTGTGCCACTGCACTCCAGCCTGGGCAACAGAGTGAGACTACATCTAAAAAAAAGTTTATGAAATTGTATGTTTTATATTCTAGAATGAGAGTTATTAAAGACCTTAATAATATAATACCAAAGTTGGTGAGATTGTAAGGAAGGTGAGGATTCTCACACAATGCTGATAGAAAGATAATCTGGTATATTTCTAATGGACAATGTGGTAACAAGTATCAAAATGTAAATAAATTTATCGAGACAAGTGCTCAGTAAGCCTACTTTCCTGTTTCTTCATGGGCATATAGCTGAATAAGATTTCTTGTTAGATGGCAGACCTTCTGCTAGGTGGTCACGTGACTAAGATTTGTCCAATGGAAATTGTTGGAAGTGTTAGATACCACCTTAAATCCTGAGCACTAAAAAATTTCATACATAATTTATTATATCCTATTTCATATCTAACAATTGAATTATGATAATTCAGCATAGGATTTAAAACCCTAAAGGATGGAGGAACTATGAGTTGGAAGCTGTTTGAATGCCTGATTCACTGTGTGGAAAAGACCCATTCAGGACAGCTGGCTAACAAAGAACCCATGTGTTGCATAATTGCATGATGATAAAATAAACATTTGTGTTAATTCACCAAAATTTGGGTGTTGTTTTTAATAAACACTGATTTATACACTAAAGTGTAATGCTGGCATAGCAAAACCTAATATATGAAGCACTGAGTTAAGTAGACAGATGCCTGGCAGCAAGGAAACTGTTATCAGAGGCTAGGAAGATGGCAATCTAGTAGTAACATGGCAGTGGAATATTTGGTGAAGCTCTTGCCTGTGATAATTTGGAAAGTAGACTACATATTTTACTGATCTTATACTTCTAGAGAACGTGGTTGGAAAGAACCAAAGTGTGTGTGTGTTGTTATGCATTATTGGCTACCTTTGGCAAGTTAGACCAAAATAATGAGCTCAAGAAAGTCTTGGCTGGTGAGTAACTGGATGTGAAAAGGAATTTAGAGAGTACAGAGATTTAGAGCAATAAAAGTTTATAAAACCTTACACTTCCTAGATTTAAACAGTCAAAGACAAGGTTGAAAAAAGCTTTAAGCACCAAAGATATTGCAAAGCTTCTAAATTGAAAACAATGAGTCATTTCTGCGGTAAAGATTAGATTAAACATAGGACATTCCACTTATTGTTTAAGTTGGCCAAAGTAATTGCTGCTACCTTGAGATTGCCCTGTGGGTTTCAGAAAGCAAGAAAAGGTCTTGAGAATTTGTTTTGCCTGAAAAATAGCTTTGGCTCTAGTTAGTGCCACATGGAACTCACTGGAAGCAAATATAAGAGAGAACACATTTGTGAGAGAATATAATAATATTACCACAGGAAACGTGAGCCTGAACTTGAAAGCCACTAACCAAAAGATAAAATAATGTTTTAGTTCTCATACTGCATGAAGAGGAATAGGCTGTAAAACCAGGAAAGGCCTAAAAAGAGTGTCTAGTAATATCTTCCACTTACAGGGGGTGGTTATAAGGCCTCCCTAGTGGAATTTCTAAATGTCTGCTCACCAATGCCCGCTATTTCAGAATATATCTCTGAGAAACGAGTAAGTAGAAAAAAAGTGCAACTAATATTTGGGGACCAGAGAAATAGAGACTGTGATGGGTTGACCAAAAGACGTATTCCTTTTCCACTTGGGTACATAGCTAGACCATGTTTTTGATAAATATGATCATAATGACTCAATTACGGAGTGTGGATCAAAGTGATGTGTGATACTTCTAGGTCCAACTCCTAAAAAAACCTGTAAAGTGATCCTCCTTACTTTCTCTGTAGCGAACCCACCGAAGGACTCCAGTCCCTAGAGAATGGCAGAGTGTTGATATAGGAGGAACCTGAGTCTGTAAAACACCACTTGAAAAAAATCTTCTTTCCTCATAATAGACTGTGGCCTGACCAAGAAATAAACTTTACTGCATTAAGCCACTAAATTTTGCTGTGAAGTGTTACAGCAACTAGTACATTCTGATTCACCTATCATCTGAGTTGATAAGTGTATTTCATTGGTTTTTTCCCCAAGGTTCTATGATTGGTATGTGTGCAAAAATATTTATACAAGATGTTAACTGAATTATGCTTATAATAATAATACTTTGAAAAACAACATCTTTAGGGCAGTAAATTATTTATGATTCTTCATATAATTAAATGTTTGGTATCTATTGAAATTATAATACTGTTAAAATAAGTGTGTAATACTTATTTGATTCTATATATATTATAGTATTAATAGTGGTTGCCCCTAGGTAGTAAAATTATGAATTATTACTATTCTCTTTATTCTTTTAAGCACTGACTGAATCACTTTACCATTATCATGTGCTACTTTTACAACCAGAAGTTTTTAAAAATTATTTTTTAAAGCAAAATTGTTCTTACCAGACATAATAGATTTTATTTGCCCATTAAATCTAACTAATAACATAGACGTGCCTTTCCCAAATCAATTTTTTTGAGTCTGATTTTCTCAGAAGGGTGGAAGAGGTCTTCCAATTAATCAGAGCCTGCTTCTCTTTAAATGGATAGAGATATTGAAAGGGAAATTAATGCCATCACTGTCCTGTTCTGCTGGACTAGAAATTTTTTTAGAATGATAAATTCAAGCCATAATAAATTCCTTCCATAGTTTTGATGGAGTTAGTTGCTTTCAAAACCCTGCCCAACTTACCCAATCTTAGTTTCTTTTGTAAACCAGTCTATGCATTAGTCTCTATTTATACCCATCAATCTGCAGTCCTTAGCTTTGACTTAAACATAATCTTCCTCATCTCAATCCTGCAATTATACTAAGCGAGTTTAATATCAATATGGATGGTATATTACTTTCCTTGAGGTACCATAGTAAATTACCACAAAGTGGGTGGGTTAAGACGACAGAAATATATTCTCTCACAATTCTTGAAGGTAGAAGTCCAAAATCAAGCTGTTGGCAGGACCATACTGTGTTTGAAAGCTTTTTGCAAAATCCTTCCTTGCTTCTAGCTTCTGATAGCTGCTTCTAGCTTCTAGTTTCTGATGGTTGCTAGCAGGCTTTGGCATTCCCTTGTGTCTGAATGTATCACCCCAATCTCTGCTTCCATCTTGATGTGACCTTCTACCCTATTTATCTATATATCCATGCTCCAATTTTTTTCTTTTTATAAGGACATCTGTCATACTTGAATGAGGCCCCACCCTAATTCACTATGGTCTCATCTTAACTTAATTATATCTGCAAAGATCTTACTTTCAAATAAAGTCATATTTACAGTTTCAAGTGCACATGAATTTGGGGAAAAATTTTTCAACCCAGTAAGGATGATTCATCCAAAAACCCTCGCTCTGTGTTCTTTGACTTTTTCATTTTCAACAAGATTACACTAGTCCTTAGTCACATTCTCTTTCAATCATACCCTGGTACTTATCTTGGTACTTGTCACAACCTACAACCATTTCATTTCTGAAATATTAAACTCAAACTCTGCAGTCTCTGACCAAAACCTCTTTTATCTTCTAATTTGCTTTCCACTGTTTCTGCTATATCTCAAATTCTTTGGAGCTTCTAGTCCATTGATCCCTCTAATTCTCCTGATGCATCTTCGTCTTCTTGCCTATTATAGTTTGAATATGATTTGTTTTTCCTCACCAAATCTCACGTTGAAATTTGATCCCCAGTGTTGGAGGTGGGTCTTCAGGGAGGGTGTTTGGGTCATGGAGGTGGGTCCCTCATGAACACATTAAATGCACTTCCGGGCAAGGAGGTGTGCGTGCTCTGCTCACTCTAGTAGTTTTCAGGAGAGCTGGTTGTTATAAAACGCCAGCCACCTACTGCCTCTCTCCCTCTTGCTGCTTCTCTCATCATGTGATCTCTACACAGGACAACTTCCCTTCACCTTCTTTCGTGAGTGAAAGCAGCCTGAGGCCCCTACCAGATGCAGATCTACTTTCCAACCATCAGAATCATGAACCAAATGAACTTTTTGCTTCTTTGTAAATTACCTAGCCTCAGATATTCTTTTATAGCAACACTAAATTGACTAAGACATTGCCTTTGCTCACAGTCCTATCCATCTTGGATTCTGTAGTCCATCCCTTGTAAGCAGTCATCACTATCACACTGCCTTACTTCTGTTCTTTTGTCACACACTTTCATTAAAACCCCCAACTCTAGGCCAGGGATGGTGGCTCATGCTTGTAATCCTAGCATTTTTGGGAGGCTGAGGGGGATAGATCATTAGGTCAGGAGTTTGAGACCAACCTGGCTGAGACCATGGTGAAACCCCATCTCTCTAAAAATACAAAAAAAAATTAGTTTGGCATTGTGGTGCATGCCTGTAATCCCAGCTACTAGGGAGGCTGAGGAAGGAGAATCACTTGAACCTGGGAAATGGAGGTTTCAGTGAGGCCAGATCATGCCACTGCACTTCAGCTGGGCAACAAAAGTGAAAACTCCATCTAAACAACAAACAAACAACAACAACAAAAAACCCTGAATGAATTCAACCATCTACTTTTGTTTTTTATTTATATCCAGAATCCTCACCCCTTATGCAAAATAATTTATATAATCAATTTTATTGTTATCATCATAAATGTGATATAAAAATATAAATTGAACTTTCAACATTCCTGAGTAATTAAGTTTGGTATCTTTTCTAGTCACTTTCTCATTTTTCTCAACTACAAGTTTCAATAATATATTTTTGACTTTTTCTGTACATAGATGACACTTTGACTGTAGGCTTATTTTGGAAATGCCCTTTCTTTTGGCTTCCAGGATTCTCCCTGGCCACTTTCTCAGTCTCCTTTGCAGGACTATCCCACCTTTACTCCCTCTTGAATGATGGTATGTTGGTGAAACTCAAGATTCTTTTCAAAGTTATTTAAACCTGTTCTTACTCAGTAGACATACTGCCAAGACAACATCATCCATTTCCATAGTTTCAATTATAATTTATATTTTAAAGAATTTCAATTTGGTACCTCCAGATATATCCACCTTCTAAGCATCAGGACTATATATCGAACTACCTACGTGTACTTCTACCTGGATGTCTTAAAGGTATATTAACTACAACATGTTGTGAGATTATCTCCAAGTCTCTATCAATAAGCCTATGTATTTCCTGCCAGAGATAAGCATACTAATATCTATTCTCCTATCCAAATCAGAAAGCTTAGCATTGTATTTCCCCCCACCCCCCACCTCCTTCAAAGACCAACTTTGTTATTCAGTCATTTTAAAAGTACTTACAGAACACCACAGTATATTGGACACCGTGTTAGACACTGGGTCAGCTATGAGGAGCAAGAATAGGCATGAATCCATTCCTAATGGAGTTCACATTCTAGTGTTGGAAACAAATGATAAAACATTAATTCTATAACCATGCCAATATATAAAATGTTTTAAGTGTGATGAATACGTGAATGAGAGAGACAAAGCACTAAAATAACACAATTTAACTTTGGAATACCAAGGAAAGGTATCCTGAGAAAGTAAAGATGGGCTCACACCTGTAATCCCAGCACTTTGGGAGGCCGAGGTGGATGGATCACCCGAGTTCAGGAGTTTGAGACCAGCCTGGCCAACGTGGTGAAACCCCATCTCTACTGAAAATACAAAATATTAGCCAGGTATGGTGGCGCACTCCTCTAGTCCCAGCTATTTGGGAGGTTGAGGCATGAGAATCGCTTGAACCCAGGAGGGAAGGTTGCAGTGAGCCAAGATCACAATATTACACTGTAGCCTGGGCAAGAGAGTGAGACTCTGTCTCAAAAAAAAAAAAAAAAAAAAAAAAAAGGAAAGATGGGATGAGGCAAGAAATAAGAGTGAGGATTTATCAGTCAAAAATGAGAGAAGAGGATAAATATTAGCAAAGGCCCTGTGGCAAGGGGAGGTATCCTCAGGACAGGGCCTAGTTGCCAGTGGTGTGAGATGTTGTGCTTGGCCGAATATACAGGAGTCAGACTGAGAAGAGCCTCATAGGTCTTGTTAAGTGAATTTTATGTTCATTCTAGGAAATGGAGAGGTTTTGAAGCATTTTAAGCATGAATGTGGCATGATTATGCGGTAAGAATATGAATATGAATGAATATGGGGTGGGAAGATAGGAGAAGAAGGTGTCAGAAAGAATCTGGCCATTCTGGTTTGCGTAACAGGGCACACACTGGACTGACCTCTTAAGTCCTCAAAGTCAGCTACTTTCTTATCTCACTTAGATCTATAGCAGCTTTCTCACCAGTCTCCCAGATTTCCCATTGCTCCCTGCCAGATTCTTTACCCCATTTTCTGAATAAAAAGTCTGATTAGTTTATGCCTCCGTTACTCAGCATAAAGCCCAAATCCTTCATCTTACTGTCAGAAAATACCCTGTGATTATCTGATTTTTTGAATCTTCCAAAACTCATTCCTTGTCTGGTTCTATTTGGATGTCACTTGAAACAATAATCAAATTGAACTCTTTTCAGTTTTGTTAATGTTCTATGTTATTTCTTGATCTTCAAATTTTCTAATACTATCTTATCTAATGAGATCATGCTCCCACATCTTATCTTCATTTTATGGACTAATCTTTATTTAGCCTTCAAGAGCTGGCCTAGACTTCATGCCTCCAGGAAGCCTTCTGTTAAAGCTTTTTACTATAAATACTGGATATGTGCCCTTATCCATTTGTATTCATCTAGTAGCCTATATTTTCTTTGATTGTAATAGTTCCTAATTTGTTGTGATTATTTATTTGTCTATATTTTCTCAGATCATAAACACTTTGAATGTAGGAGTCATATTCTGTTCATTGTCTCTCTAGAACCTGGCATTGTAAGCCATCAATCAACAATTGGTGAAAAAAAAATTACATTTTTGAATAAACAGATACATGAAATTTTAAATGTCATAATAAGGAATTTGCATTTAATTTGCATGCCCCAAAACATAATACTTCCAGGATTACACCAGAGAAATTCCTTAATGAGATAAGTTTGATAATATCTTTTTTGACTTTATTTCTTTTTATAGACTGTATTACGTCAACTCATTGAAAAATTTCCCACAGAATTTTCTACATTCTTTACCAGATTGGAGGTAAATAATACTTCTTTGTTATTGCTATATGATCAAGAAAAAGGTTTGTATTTTGTTAGTAATAGATATAATATAATATGGAATTATAATATACAATAATAGTAATAATTCATCTATTGATCAAGTATTATATAGATTCTAGATACTTTTCCAAATGCTTTGCATTATTAATTTGTCTGCTAACAATGTTATACAGGAGAGGTTATTAGTATCGCATTTTGTACACAAGAAAAATGAGACATTGAAAGGCTAAGTAACTTTTCAAAGACCACACATCCAGTAAGGGCCAGAGTGAGAATTGGAATCCAGGCATGCTACGTTTGGAGTCTGTGCTCTTATCCTCTATTCACATTATCTCTAAATCTCATATAATATGAAATAACCAGAAGACTTTTTTTTAACTAAGTTGCATTTGAAACAGAGCACTGAAATCCCACAGACTATTAGATAACGTTAGTGCATGCTTTCCCAAAAATGATATTTGTTATTTTCCCTCTAGAATAACCTGTGCTTTAAACATGTCCATGGTTTCTGACTATAGCCTGAGTACCAAAGGAAAAAAAAATTGTTCAGGATCTGGTACAAAAATAAATGTGTAAAGCTCATATGAAAATTAAGTAATAGAAAACAGCAAAAGATAAATGATATTTGGACCACATCCAAATTACTTTACACTCCAGGCATCAATAAATGCAGCAGGTGGAGCTGTGTGTCTCTAACTTTTATTTGAGAAAGTAATTGATGGAGACATATTGATAACTTTGGATGAAGTGATTATTATTTGCTCTATTTTTCCAAGGTCTATTTCAGAGCTACTTTTTCAGACTATACCAAATGGGTAGGAGTGGTTAAGTGATTTTTTTTTTTCCTTCGGAATGTAAGTATTACCTGTTAACAATTAACTATATGAAGTATGTGCAAATATTATATAATAACGATAGGTTTGGCAATAAGAGGCAGTAACCAGTAGTAGTCATTATTAAAATTATTTGGTTATTTTGAAAAGACTTATGGGGTGAGAGAGGCCTATTTTCTGCTTCCCTTTCCTTATTCTTCTCTGTGAGAAATGAGCCAATTTCACATGATTAGATAGGTCTTACACTTCATGATGTGATGCTTTAAGTAATGGAAAACAAAATAATGCCACAATTTACAAGAATGATTGATAAGAAAATCTGTGCTGTGTCTTTGTCTAGATGTATTTATTTCTTAAACAGCTTATTTTTTAAAGTCATCATAATACTATGTTAATTTATTTATATGTTTATTTAACAGACATTTACTGACCACCTTCTATGTTGAGGAATTCTTTCAGTGATAAGTGTCCAGTGGTTCACCAGACAGACACAAATACTTACCCTGATTGGAGCTTACATTCTGGTGGGGAAGACAGGTAATAAACAAAATAATTAAGTAAAATATATAGTTTTCAGATAGAGATAATGTCTATGGGGGAAAATAAAGCAAAGAAAGTGAATAAAGAATGCTAGTGGAAGGGGTGGCAACTTTTTTTTAAATGGTCAAAGAAGACACAAGGGTAAAGACTGAAAAAAGAGAGTCAGCAACATGAATATATGAACAAAAAAATGTTTCAGGCAAAGCAAAGAGCAAGTGTAATCCTTGTTCAAGAGTGTTGGTGTGCCCGTGCAGAAAGTGCAAAAGGAGATGAAAAGAAGATGAATATCTGGGTCTAAGCTGTTTACTTTTTTGTGAGTGAGATGGTATGTTGTTGAGGGTTTTGAAAAGCAGAGTGACATCACCTGATATATTTTAACTGGACCACCCTAGTTACTGTGTTGGGAAATATGTAAGGGAGAGAAGAGATTAGTTGGGTCACTAGAACATTGACACAGGCAAGAGATGATAGTGTGCGAACTTGAGTTGGTGGGAAATGATCAGATTCTGGAAATACATTGAAAGTAAAGTCAACAAGATTGTAGATTGTGAGAGCAAAACCAAATCATGAATGACTCAAGATTTTTGGACTGAATAATTGGAATCCTGACATTTGCTATAAAATCAAATGGGGAAGAATGCTTCCATTCATGTGTGTTGGGGGAAATCGAGGGGAAAGATCAGGAGTTTGTTTTTGGATATGTTAACTCTGAGATAAGTATTGTGTGTTCAAATATAAACATGAAGTATTAATAGTTAGTTGTATATAAAAGTATAAACTTCAAGGAAGAGATCTGGCTTTGTAGTACAAATTTGGGAGTCATCATCATAAAGGAGTTGTAATGGTTAATATTGTCAACTTGATTAGATGGAAGGATGCAAAGTATTGTGCCTGGGTGTGTCTGTGAGGGTGTTGCCCAAGGAGATTAGCATTTGAGTCAGCAGACTGAGAGGCAGACCAATCCTCAGTCTGGGTGGGCACCATCTAATCAGCTGCCAGCATGTCTAGAAAAAACCAGGCAGGAGAAAGTGGAAGGAGGAGCCTGGCTGAATCTTTCAGCCTTCATCTTTCTCCTGTGCTGGATGCTTCCTGCCCTCAAACATCAGCCTGCAAGTTCTTCAGCTTTTGGACTCTTGGAGTTACCTCAGTGGTTTGCCAGAGGCTCTCAGGCCTTCAGCCACAGACTGAAGGCTGCACGGTTGGCTTCCCTACTTTTCAGGTTTTGAGACTCGGACTGGCTTCTTTGCTTCTCAACTTGCAGACGGCCTATTGTGAAACTTTACCTTGTGATCGTGTGAGTCAATACATTTTAATAAACTCCCCTTCATATATACATCTATCCTATTAGTTCTGTTCCTCTAGAGAACCCTGACTAATACAGAAGGTATTTAACACCATGAAACAAGAAAGTAAACATTAAGGGAGTGAGGATATAGATATTCTCTGTCTAATGTGGTAACCACAACCACATATAGACACTGACCACTTGAAATACTACTCTCAATTGAGACGTACTGTTAAGTGTGAAATGTATATCAGATTTTGAAGACTTAGTATGCAAAAATGAATGGCAAACATTTTACTAACTTATCTATATTACTCATTGTTGAAATGATACCTCAACACATTGAATTATATATAATTAAAATTATTTTTTCTGTTTATTTTTTCTTTATAATGTAGCTGGAAGAAAATTTAGTATTACATATTTGGCTCATACTTGTAGCTTATATTTTGATTGGGCAGGGAAACTATAGAGAGAAAGAAGTCCAATGATTGAGCTCTGGGAGCTCTTAGATTAAGATATTTGAGGAGAAACCAAAATCTAGATTGAGATGGGGCAACTAATGATATGAGAAAGATACCAGGAGATGGTTGCACCCAGAAAGTTAAATGAAGAGAATATCTCAAGGAGGAAGGAGTGACCTACCACATAAAATTTTTTAATGAACTGTGATGCCTCAAAAATTAGGGTTGAGGATTGATAATTGGATTAGCTACATCAAGATTATTGCTATTTGGGTAACAGTAATTTCTGTGGAGCTGTAGAATGAGAGACTAACTCAAACGTTTATGAGAGAGAATTAGAGAAAAGAGTTTGGAGGACATTTTTAATATAGGAAACTCTTTGGAAGTATATTACTATAAAGACAAGAAATAAACAAAATAATAGTTGTGGGGGTAATGCAGTGCAATTGAGAGATGTCTTTGTTAGAAGGGAGAAACAGCAGCATTTTTTAAGGAGATTGTGACAAGCCATATCTGAGTGGAGAAGACTTGTTACTTAAGAGTAACCTTAGTCTGGAGGTGAGGGTTTGAGGTTCTCTCATTAAAAATGTTAAGAGATGAGATATAGAAGGGAGGTGTTTTTTTGAAAATCAGAGCTTTTATGGGGAAACCTGTCTTTAATTCATGAACAATAAAATTTATCCTTGAGGAATTACAAACTAGTGTGCCTCACAATATTATTTATTTATTTCATTAAGTTGTGAACTCTAAGTGAGGGAAGCAGTAGAGAGAACAATAGTTTCAACAATGATGAATGAAGCTTTGGCTCTCTTTTTCTTTGATGAGCATTCTTTGAAGGTTTTGCTTTCACTACTGATTGGAGTTACATGAAGTAATTAATAAGGAACATATTTTGACATTAAAGCCTACATGAAAACCATGGTTGCTTGAAGATGAAGGGGGAAAAAGCCTCATGCAAAATAAACTTTCAGCTTTTGTATAAAGGAATAAGGTCCAGGTTTTGCTTTTTCAATGGCTAAGCACTAAATCACTAAGAATTCAAATCACCATATGTGTCTGAATGCTTTCAAGAGAAAGAATTATTGTAATACACACTTTTCATTACTTAATTTTAAGTTCAACATTTACTATTGAATACCATATGTCAAGTGCTGTGATACAAAAGTGAATAAAGACATTGTTCCTGCCTTTAAGAGTCTGATATATCAGCAGAAGGGTCACTCCTATAAACAAGCAATAGAATAACAATAATATTGAGCATCTGTTATTTGTAAGGTGCAGTTCTCACAACAACCATATAACATAGATATCAAATTTGGTCAGTAGTGAAACTGTTATTGTAACTAATCTATACTCTGTTAACAATATAGCAGAAGTAAAATTTAACTCAATTTGGTTTAGTTCCAAAACTCACATTCTTTTCTCTATTGTATATTCTTCTTTATGATAGATTCTATTTCTTCTATTGTAAAGATAGAATCTATCTTTATGATAGATTATTGAGTAATAAATTACCTCAAAACAGTGACTTAAAGCAACATTTATTATCTCAGGTTTCTGTGTGGGTAGAATCTGGGAATGCCTTTATTATGTCTTCTCACTCTGGTCCTTCACAGACTGGAGTCAAGTGTTAGCCGGTGCTGCAGTCATCTTAAGGCTCTACAGGAAGAAAGGTCATCTTCAGGCTAGCTCATGTGGTTGTTGGCAGGATTCAGTTTTTCTCTGGTAGCTGGACTGAGGGAATCAGATCCTCATGAGCTGTTGACCGACACCTATCTTAGTACTTTGTCTCATACGCCTCTTCCCATACAGCATTTCACAACGTGATAACTTTTTTCATCAAAGCAAGCAAATGAGAGAGTAGGAATGGGTTAGCAAGATGGAAGCTAGAATCTTTCTTTTAAGCTGATGTTGGATATGACTTTCCATCACTTTGGTTGTATTCTATCCATTAGAAGCAAATAATTAAGTTCGATTGACATTGAAATGGAGGAGATTACACAAGGGCATGAATACTACGCATCAGGCATCATTTGGAACTATTTTAGAAGAGGCTACCACAAGCTGTATACAAAATATACTAGTTTCTCAGAGAAGTCTTTAAATCTAATAAATTTTAACAAAGTGGGAGTAAATAATCTAACAGATTTTAATAAAGTTGGAGTAAGAACTGAAAAGAAGCAAGAGGTATTTGAATTGTGGGATGGAGCTTGTATAGTAGTTAAATTATATTGTGTTATGGGATTTTTGTATGGATGGGAAAAGTTAAAACATAAGAGGATAAAGGCATTTCTGGAAGCTGGAAGAATATAGAGAAGCATGCTGAGCCATGAAGCTATGGAGACAAGTCATGGATAAAATTGTAGACAATAGATCTTAAATTTTGGGAAGACTAAGAATCCATTTGAATAGTTGAGGAAAAACAATACTGTTCTCAAAGGAAACTACCATATAAATACAACAGGTTTTGTTTGTTTGTTAGTTTTGTTTTATACTTTTCTGAGACCCAAGTTAAATAACAAACAAAACTCTTAAAGTTAATTAGGGCTGAGAACATTTTTGAAGGGCATTATTCCTAGGAAATTGGAATTTTATCCTACCAGGTAATGATCAGTCTCTGAAGAAACATTAAAAAGGAGAATAATTGAGAGTATTTACTAACAATGAATACAGTGTTACTAATGGATTAGGGGAAAAGAGGCAGATTATTAAGCTATGGTAGTAATTCAGGCAATTAGATAAATATATCTGAGTAGGGCAGTGATGATTGGGTAGGAAAAGAGATTTATCTCTGGGAGGTATAATCAATTGAACTTGACTAAATTAAAACTCAGATGGTATAGAATGGAGGATGATTTTAGATTTCTGGTTTTAGAAACTGGATGATAACATTTTGAGAGATATGATACTTTTTGCATAAGAAGACAAAAAAATCATCAACATAAGTGTGTGCATATTAACAAATATATCAATTTTCCTAGAAATAAAAGAGCAAACGTAATATTTAAGAAGAAAGATATACTTGTGTGGGCTATTTGTACATAACTGTTTAAATACAACATTCGCCTAGATTAAAAATACAAATCATGCTGCACAATGGAACGTGGAGAAAATTAAAGTAGAATGGGACTGTCAACAACAGAAATTAGGTACAAAAATGCTGAGAATGCACAGTAGTTCTATTAGAATATTGTAGACTAAATTAATTAATGGAATTTGACCTTTTAATTTAATTAATGAGGTTTGAGCCAGATAATGCTTTTTATTTTATTACTCACTGAGTTGACTTATACATGCTCAAAGAATATTTCAAATTACCTTAGGCTCAGGGTCACCACCCTTATTTCATTATTTGTTTCTTTTCCTCCTTCTCAAGTTTATACCTCAAAGTCCCTTTGGAAATCTCAACTAGCCTAAGATGGACAAGAAGAATAGGAAGTAATAGATGTATAAATTTATTTTCTTCTCTTGGCAATAACTTATGTGATTTAAAAAAACTCATGGCCATGAGGATGAGCGTAATTTCTAGGTGTTGGGAAACAGTAGCCCACCCTTCTGCCCATCAGTCACCTTTTTTTAATCTTGACAGATTTAGGAGTTATAATTTAGACAGCAATACTTTGGTCCCTATATATGGTCATGACAAAATGCCGTATGAATGCTGATATTCTATTATCTGAGCTTTGACTTGATGCTGACTTCAATTTAATTCACTAAGAATGTTAGGGCCATTTGGCTGAACCATCAACAGTAAAACATGTTTACTAAGTTCTGTTATGGATGCAGGAATGAATTTTACATATTTATAAACTATGGCCGTTCTCTTCAAGAACTATAAACCTATTAAAAGTCATAAGAGTATATAAATAATTATGTAGAAAGGAAAATTATAATTAAAACATTGCTAAAGTATTATAAAGGTTGAGAAGAAGGGAATATAATGCCTATTGTAAGGAATCCAGAAATATCTCATTTGGCAGGTGGTACCTGAAACAATCTAGAAGTGACAGGTAGAAATTTTGAGAAATAAAGGTAAAGCAGAAGAAATAGGAGAAAACATAATCATGGAACATAGGGATGTATCACTATTGAGTAAAGTTTAATTAAATAATAATGAAAGATGAGATTGGAAAGATAGAGTTGAAATAAAATTAGTTTATTCTGGCTGCGTTGTCACTAAAAATGAAATAAAATACGTATCGATGTTTATTGCAGAAACTGGCCAGCTGTTTATCAAACTTGAGTCCTTTTCTTCCCTTAGATAGATATTAACTGCATTTACAAACATCACTTGCATTTATGTATGGCTATATGATTACATTTTGATAATGATGTGAAGTGAAGTATCTCCATATTTGGCCCATATAAAACATTGAATGCAATCCTCCTTGTTCTTTCCCTTTCAGAACAAATTTGGAATATTCATATTATCTGATTTCTAGATTTACTACAAAGTTAAAGTAATAAAAACAATGTGTTGTTGGTTAAAACATAAAAACATAAATCAATGGAACAGAACAAATAGTCCAGAAATAGACCCAAACAAATAATAAACTGGTATTTGATGAAGGCACAAATGCTGTTTAGTGAAAAAAAATAATCTTTTCACTAAATGGTGTTAAAACAATTGGACATCCACATGCAAAACCATGGACCACAACACATACCTCACATATTTTATAAAGGGTAGACCAAAATGGATTTCAAGCCTAAATGTAAAATGTAAACTTCTAAAACTTCTGGAAGAAATCACAAGTTAATATCTTTATAATCTTTGGTTTGTGAGTTTTTGCATAAGACATCAGAAGCATAATGCAAAAGAGAAAAATTGATAAATTAGAGTTTATTAAAATTAAAATCTTTTGATCTGTGAAAGAAACTATCATGAGAATAAAAGCATCAACCACAGAGCTGCAGAAAATATTTACAAATCACACTGACAAAGAAATTGGGTTTCGAATTCTAAAATTATAAAAATAAAACAAAAAAATAAATCTATGAAATGAGCAAAATATCTGGATGCTGCAGCAGAGAAGGTGTTTTAATAACACATGATCATATGAAAAGATGCTCAACAAAATTAATCATTAGGGAAATGGAACTTCAAATCACATGAAATACTGGTACGTATTTACTAGCATAGCTGAAACAAAATCAGAAACGAAAACTAACAATACCAAGTGCTGGTGAGGATGTGGAGCAACTGGAACCATTTGATGGTAAGAACGTGATGGTTAATATTGAGTGTCAACTTGATTGGATTGAAGGATGCAAAGTATTGATCCTGGGAGTGTGCCAAAGGAGATTAACATTTGAATCAGTGAACTAGGAAAGCCAGACCCACCCTCAATCTGGGTAGGCACAATTTAATCAGCTGCCAGTGTGGTCAGAATAAAAGCAGGCAGCAGAATGTGAAAAGACTAGACTGGCTTAGTCTCCCAGCCTACATCTTTCTCCCATGCTGGATGCTTCATGCTTTTGAACATGGGACTCAAAGTTCTTCAGCTTTAGGACTTGGACTGGCTTCCTTGCTCCTCAGCCTGCAGACGACCTATTGTGGGACCTCACCTTGTGATCATGTGAGTCAATGCTTCTTAATAAATTCCCCTTTATATATACATCTATCCTATTAGTTCTGTCCCTCTAGAGAACCCTGACTAATACAGAGTGTAAAATGGTACAATTACTTTGGAACATCATTTAGCAATTTCTTGTAAAGTTAGGCATATACTTGCCATATGAACCAACAATCCTTCCAGGTATTTTCCCTAGAGAAATACAAATTTATAATTAAACATAAGTTTGTTTCTGAATAGATATCAGCTTTATTCTTAACCATCACACATCTGGAACAAAATCATCTATATTTCAATTTTTGAATGATTAAACAAATTGTAATACATCAATACAAAGGATTTTACCCAGGAATACAAAGAAGAAAATATAGATTTATGAAACAATATAAACATATCTCAAATTAACTTTTCTAAGTGAAAGAACTTAAACCCCCATAGATACATATTAAATGATTCCATTTCTATAACATTTTTGAAAATACAAAACTGTATTTATGAGAACATGTTAGTGTTTTCCAGGGATTTGGAAAAGTGGAAGGGAGTGGACCACAGAAGGAAAATTTAGGCGAATGGAACTCTTCTATATTATGACTGTGGTGGTGAATACACAACTCTATGCATTTGCCAAAATTCATAGAACTTTATGTCCTAAAGAGTGAATTTTACTGTATGTAAATTGAAAATTAATATTGAACAGTTAAAAACATAAGGACACAAAACTCTATGGTTTCAATGTTTCTGGTACTAAAAAATCTGATGTTTCTATAAAATGAATTCACTGATACTATTATTATATTGCAATCAATAATAATTTCAGCAACAAAGCAGATTGTAGGGAATATGCACTCATGTTTCCAGGATGGATCAATGAAATAATTACACAAGAGGATATAGAAAATAGAGTGCTTTACTGGGAGTATGAAGACATAAGATTAGAGCCTTGTCCTGAAACTTAATCATCATGTGACCTTGAGAGAGATCCTCAAGCCTGCTTTACCACCTGTAAAAGGGAATAATAGGATAGTTATTAGAGATTTCTTGAGGACTAAAATTATCTATTTTACTTGAAGGATCTAGGATAGAGGCTAGCATATGAAGCTTGTCAATCAATGTTTGCTGTACCTGAATCTGAGTGTGTTTATGGGTGATATAGTCTTATTCAGGATGATGAAGCTTATCAGGGAGAGACTCTCCTTGTAAAGTTAGATTAATCTTTATTTCCTCATAACAACACTTTTTTAAATAAAAAAAGACCCCTCCTAATAAAACCTTTTGACTTTTCCCTCTATATTAATCAGCTCTGGACACTGTATCAAAATACTATGGGCAGGATGGTTTAAACAGCAAACATTGATTTCTCACTATTCTAGAGGCTGGGAACTCTAAGATCAAGGTGCTGTCAGTTTTGGTTCTTGGGGAGAGCTCTCTTTCTAGCTTGTAGACAGCCACCATCTCTCTGTGTACTCACAATCTTTCCTCAGTGTGTGCACATGGAGTGAGAGAGAGAAAGAGAGAGATACTGTTCTTGTATCTTTTCCTCTTCTTATAAAGGCACTAATCCTATTTTGAGTACAGCACACTCGGTATCTCTTCTAAACCTAATTATTTTCCAAATGCTTCACCTCCAAATACTATCATATTGGGCGTTAGGGCTTCAAAATACAAACTTTGTGGGAGATAAAAATCCCTACTGATTACCCGGATCTCTCATGCCTGTAATCCCAGCACTTTGGGAGGCCAAGGCAGGGGGATCACCTTAGATCAGGAGTTTGAGACCAGTATGGCCAACATGGTGAAACCCCATCTCTACTAAAATTACAAAAAATTAGCCAGGCATGGTGGTGCATGCCTCTAGTCACAGCTACTCAGGAGGCTGAGGCAGGAGAATTGCTTGAATCTGGGAGGTGGTCATTGCAGTGAGCCAAGATCTTGCCATTGCACTCCAGCCTGGGCAGCAGAGTGAGACTCAATCTCAAGAAAAAACAGACAGACAGACAAACAACAAAAAATTATCCTGATCTTTGACCACAAATACCATGAGAAACAGTTCCAATTTTCATGACAACAAAAATAGCAATAACAAACAACAATAGAACAACAGCAACAAAAACCCAGAAAAATTGGCATTCATCAGGTGTAGATTCAAAGCCTTATCAGCTGTGTCACCCTAAGGAAATTAACATTAATTTACTTTAAGTTTCTTATTTGTAAAATAGACGTAACAATATCTACATTAAAAATTTGCTTTGTGGATTAAATCAGAAATGGTAAATTCAACAACATACTTCAAATATATTGAAAAATAAAAGTAATCATATTATGATAATTGTTTTTTTCATTAATTGTATTTTCATGTTCCAGAGTTTATTTATGTAAAAATATGTTTTCCTAAAACATAAAAAATAATGTTGGAAAAATTTTTAGACAATACTTCTATATATTTTTTATTTTTAATACTTGAACTATTTTGAACAACTGCCTTTATCTTTAACCTTGGTAGTAAAAGGTGAGCTTGCCAACAGAAAATAATTAGATAGTAGTATTGTTTATATGCATTTGGTGATGCATATAAACATATTTGTATTTGTGGAACAACCATAATAGTGTGAGTTAGGATGTTGTATCCTTGGTAATAATAGTAATACTCTTATTTCTCTTCATATATTATTGTAACTGGGCCTTTCACCATTATACTTATTTTAGCATAGTGAATGATAATATTTTCAGAACAGTTTGTTGCTAATGTATATAGTGTCAAACTTTAATATTCAAATGATACTCTGGTAACTTTATAAATACTAAACTAAACAAAGTACTAATGAGATCTAAAAGAATAGCCAAGCCTTTTTAGTAAAGTGCTCTTATTTATCTTTCTCTTGCTCAGATCAGTATATATGCCTTTAAAATCTATTTCCTGGGAAAACACTTTATTATTAATTTCTGTGCATAATTTGATGGGGGCGATTTTGACATTTAAAAAAATCTGACAGCAGGTGCTAAAAAAGTTTTTGGGAAATAATATTACCAGATATAGGAAAACCATAGTCATCACTTACTACCAGAAATTTTTCATTTTCCACATTTCAGAAAGGTGTGAAATATCCAAATGAACTGGAAACCATGTAATTTTCAATTTATGAATTTGCTTCTCTCATTCATGGGTTCATAAATTTGTTTCACTCTCTAGAAACATGGAAACAGAAAATATGAAAAAAATTCTTCTTTAAAATTTGTAGTCCTGTACATCTGATTTCATAGAAAAGAAAGAACAAAGTAGTCAGAAAAAGAGAGAGATGGAGAGTGGGAGGGAGAATGAAAAAAGAGAGAAACCTAAATTAAAACTTTAACATCCAACTCTAAGTTGAATTTTGATTTAACCTACTAATACCTTGATTAAAACTAAAATGCCCATCACATATATGAATATCTTTTGTTCCCAACAATTTACACCATTTTATGGCCTATTTCATTGCATCATAAATGTCATAATGACCAAATGTTCCATGAAATGTCATAAAATGACATGAATTACAGCTATCATCTAGGTCTACGTCTGGAAAATCCAGTTTCTGGCTCGGGTTCAGGTTATGTGCTTTTTGTGTTTCAAAATTTCTATGTACTGTGACACTGAGTTAATTAATTTTACTTGATCATCCAAATGTACTGTGATTCTCTCTCGAAAAGCAATTCATTAGCTTGGAGAGTACATACTTAAATGAATTAAGCATCTTCCAATCATGAGGTTGTTATTTATTTAAATATTAGCTATTTAAAGATTCTTAAAACCTCATCTTGACAAGACTTTCTGGCATGCTAATTCTTTACAAATAATGTTTCATTTTCAATATTAGAACATGTGCTGCTCTGAGACTTATTAAGGGGTATGAGGTTTTATCATACTGTTCAAATTCAGTAATGAATGCCATGTTCTTTGGCCACCCTATTCTCCCATTATGCCGTGCATGCCAGAATGCAATCTGATGGTTTCCTAAATGTGAGTAAGAAAAAAGGGAAAGAATCATAATGATGCTCTTTACACAATTGTGCTGCCTACACTTGCATTACTAAACTTATTTTCACAAGTTGATGATACTCCTTAGCTTTGACCTGACTGGAAATTTAGCTTGGTAGCTAAGAAGCAGTTTTTAAAATATTAGTTGTTGATACATATTAACATTTTAAAGCATTTTACTTCTCTTTTGTCTTAATCAAAACAGGAAAATTATGATGCAGCTTATAGACTGAGAATTAATGCGTCTATTAATTAATTCAATAAGTATTTATTGAACCTTTACTGAATCTGGGCATTGTGGCTTTGAGTAGGAAATAAACACAGCAAATGCAGTTTCTTTCTCCTTCATGAAACTTAACCAGGAACTCAGAAAACAAACATGTATTTATATATCCATTTCTAAGTGTCTGGCTTTGGTAAATTAGGGCATTTTCTACCGAATTTCATTTTCCAAATCTACAGAGGAATAAAAATTTAAATACTTGAACCAGCCTTTTCCATTCTTAATGCTATTCTTACTCCTTTCTACCTTGTAAATTTTCGCTACTCTTTACCATTGAATAAATTACGGGGAAACTAACTTAATCCTTCCTTCCCTGTGGTGTACATCCTTGTGGACAACCAATATAATTGTAATAAAGAATACTTTGCTACACTTGGTTTTCAGTCTTTCTCAGCATAATCCTGCTTGGAGAGAAGAGTAATGAGTAACTGAATAGTAATATATGTCCTGGGCCTCTGCAGGCAAAGTTTCATCATATAGAAATGTTAGATGGTGTGGAAAGATCAATGAATGATGTAATATATGTCCTAGGCCTCTGCAACTATACTCCTACCTCTAGCTTCCTCAACAAAATGTTTTTTCTTTTATTTCTTTCAACACCTAGTTAATTCACCACTTTGTTTCTCATCAATTCCTAGCCTGACACATAATAGTCATTCAAAAAATTAACTACTTCTTTACAGAAATGTGGTCCATTCCATTTGGCACCACTTTGGCCTTCAAGGGCTATGTTTTCTTGAAATAATTATTGTCCTTTACAAGATGCAGAGCATGCTACCTCCAAATATGGCACCTTGACATTTTTTAAAAATGACAGAAGTAGGAAGGTTTATCTGACCTTCTCCCACGGTTCTCTTCTGACTCAGGCCATAGAAGAATTCTATGACCTTGCTCTAAAGGTCGTAAGACCCTCATTCTAGAGGATTCCTCCCTGTATCTGGAGGAAATGAAAGAAGAAAGAGACACCAACAAGATTCTGACCAAAGAGGATTTGCTAAGTTTCCCCAATTTTATTACTATTTTATCATATCATTTTGTCTTCTAATTGTACTTCTTCACAACAGCCCATAAAAATACAGTTTTCTCTGTTTCTTCAGGTCTTAATTTCTGAAGGCTTCCATGCCATGCAAAACTTAAATTGATCTGTATGCTTTTCTCTTATTAATCTGTCCTTTGTTATAGGGCCTCAGACATAAATTTTGTGATGGGTAAGAAAAAGATACTACTTTTTCCTCCCTATACTCATATATAAAAAATAAAATCTAAAATGATTTTGTAAAAAATGTTTAGGGTTAGACAAAAGAGCCCTAAAATAATCAGAGTTGTCATATTGGCGGCTTCTGTGGTTGGACAATGAATTTTAAGGCAAATACAGGTGCTTAACTTGTTATAATGCCCCGAAGAGAAAATCCTAAAGCCCAACTCAGCAACAATAGTCAGAGTTTATATAAGACAATTTATATATTCCTTGGGAGAAATTACTACAGTGCTTGGGGCAATTTATAATGTAGAAAAATATACTGAGAAAACTTGTCAACCACTGTTTCAAAAGTACTAAGTGCATGTGTGAATAATTCACTTGATTTCAATCTCTACAAAATGAATCTAATCACCAAAGAAAAAGATTGGAAGAAAAATGTTTATTTAAGAATTTTATTAAGTTCTGAAACTTCCCATCTGTGTCCATTTGCCTAAAATCTGTCTCTCATGTCAATATAATTTATAATTTTCTTTTCAGGATTTTTTTTTAAGCTTAGGATATCATTAAAAATTCCTACACTTAGGAAAACTATGCAAACTTAAACTTGGAATTCCTTGTATTTTCCTGATTAATAATTCCAATTGCAAGAACTTCTAATCCAGAAACAAAACAAAATGAAATACAAAACCTTATAGAAACATTTAAGTGCTTGGAAGAAACATGTCATATAATAATAAATGAGATTTTTAGCCTTGCATGACCAAGCCAAAGAGAAATATTTATATTATAGAGAGAGTAACATAATACTTAAAGGTTGTACACTTAATGATGTTTGCTATATGGCTTGTTTGGTTCTAGTGTATCTTTTAAACTTTACATTTAATTTGGTCTCTCAATGTTATCGTTTCACAGTGGTATATTTTGAACATTTTTTTAAAAGGAAAATTTAAATATATTTACAGAATGTTTTGCTTTGTGAATGACCTTATGCTAAGCATATTAAAAGATATAAAGATAAGTAAGACATCATCTATCCCATGAAAGAGCTTAAGCAGTCTAGAAGGAGAAATGAGCTGAGTACATTTAACAGAAAAAAATACTTAGTAGAATATGAGAGAGTTGTTTTGCATATTCAGTACTTTTCCTATATTTTTTATCTTCAGGAATATGCTAAATATTTCAATTGCTACTAATGGAAACAAAAACTTAAGGGTTCATCTCCATAACATGAGTAACAGATGTATGTGCATTTATTATCGTCTCACTGTATTTCAGTTCCTTTGTTTTGGAAAAAGCAGAACATAGGTAGAGATTTTCAGGTTTTTGAAAACATTTCACACTTTTAATGTGCAGAATTTGGTTGTCTTCTCCACCTTAATGTCTTCTCTAGAAGACTGTCATTTCTTAAAAGACAAAATGAACATTTTAATGTTTAATGTATGGCTGTATGCTCTGATATTCAAGAGCCGTGGAAACTGAATGAATGTCAATTTGAAGAGACGTTCACTAAGCTGCAGAATTTGAACTTTGAACTGAAACACTATTGTTTATACAGTACACTATAACCTCTTTTTGTTAAATCTTTGTCGTTACATATGATTATGTTCTACTAGTCCTCATTATTTTCATCAGATTAGTGATTTTGTTGCCTTGCTGTGATGATTGAACTTGAGCTGACAGATTGACTGCCTATATGGTACAGTGGGCTAACTTGCTGTTTGAATTTAGACAAGGCTTCTCTTCCATCTGAATTACATGAAGTAATCATTTTGCATGTAGGAATAATAGCATAACAAACTAGTTAAAACAGAAACAAAAACATTCCATAGAAATGTAAGAAATAGTATCCAATTAACAATATTGTTATTAAACAACTTTATGTTCTCTTATCTTAGAGCAGAGAGATCATTTATTGCTTGGGAAGGATTTACACAGAGTTTGAATTGTTAAACTAAACTAAACTAAACTAAAATAAAATAAAATGGATCTCAGTACTGAGAATTCCCCAAGCAGAACAAGCCAGCTAGGCCCCACAAGCAAAAGTTAATCTTTCTTCATTTGTGAAGGTGAGTAAAACTAAACAAGTTATTTCTTGTAAATGCCTCTGATAATCAAAAATAAAACTAAGTCACTTTCTGAAAATGGTAAAAATAATTCCTATTAATTGATCCCTTCCTATCTGGAATTCTACCTTAACACCAATGATTGTATAGGTCAAAAAAACTCCCTGATTTTCACTATGTAAGCCAACCTATAACAGCCCTTCTCTGAGCTTCTAACCCATTACTTTGAGTTTAGAGTCTATTGGATCACGATCTGCACTTCTTCTTTGTGTGAGAAAAAACATTAACATTTCCTTTGCTAATTTGATTTGATTTATATTTTTGACAGTTTAAAGAAAGTTTTTTTTTTTCATTGTTGCTTGGTCAGATCCAAAAAATTATCCAACTGTATTACCTTAATTGATAGAAGATATATTCATCTAAGATCTGTTACATGGCAAAGTCTGTGCTAAGTATTAGCTGTGCAGAGGGGCAGGACTAGTCCCTAACCTGAAAACATTTACAATTGAGGTTGATTCCTGACAATAGTAGGCAGACTTTATTCATGGAAACCATCACGATAGCTATACGGACTACTGCTGTGGGATTTTGTGGTAGGGGAGAGAGATTGTGCTCAACTCCAAATACAACAAGGAAAAGTGGGAACTTATACCCAGGGAGCCAAGTAGGGGATTGTGGATGCAAAATTGCTAAAAGAAAACATCAGGGGTAAGGAGGAATTATAGCTAAAACCAGCTTAACCAGATTCTTGCTGAAGGCAGACCACTGTGATCAGACATTCCCTGGGGAATGGTGGAAGACGAGGAACTTGATCAGACATTGAAGATGATCTAATATTAAGGGTGGAAGGCTAAACTAACTTAGCAGAATTCTTGCTAAAATTGGATTTTTGAAGGATATACCCCAGGACAGGGTCTAGTTGGGTTCAGAGGAACCTGATGGTCAAGCAAAGGATTTTTGTCAGGGAATCACAAATTACAAAAAGAAAAACTAAAATGCAACATAGAAACTAAATTTTGCCAACGCTTCAAGGAATAACTCTTACTTTATTTTAAAGTTTCTAGATCTTTCCACTAGTTCTGTGAGGTAAGCAAAACCAAACAACAAAATTAATGCAAATAAGTAATACTTTGCAAATATAGCTTAACACTGTATTAAAAGAAAACAACTCATGAAGTAGTCTTATGACTTCAAAGATTAGTTGATGTCAGGAAATCTAATATTGTAATTTACTGCATTAACAGGTTAAAGAGGAAATGAAATATTATTAAAGTGATACATATCCAACATTATGTTATGAATTATAATACACATTACTGAAAAAAATCTTTTTGTACATAAAGAAAGGGACACTGAGCACTTAGCAGAAAACTATTGCAAAATCCTATCTTCTGGTGATATATGAAGAGCTTTCTTATTGCAGTCAGAAATAATACATTCATGGCTACTTTCACATGTTTTCAGTGTTGTGCTATATAATATGCCTAAACTTAAGTTAGCATAGTTGATAAATTAACATTTCCCAAAGTTGTTATTTAAACCTCTATCTTCCTTTAATAATCCATTATGTATTCCTAACCTTTGCATTCTTAGATTTATTTTGAGCTCCTTTATGGTTATTTATGATGAGATTGAATCATTTACAAAAAGCAAAAAAATAAAAACCTCAAAGACACTCAAACAGTGACTGCAGAAAATTGTGTTTCAACATCTTTTAGCTCTGTTTTTATGTGTGTGATTTATTTTTTGTACAGAATGACATAGATGGCCAATAGCAACTCTAAGGTCATATTGTACCAGCTAAGTGACCCCAATGAGAGATAATGTTTCTTTCTCAACAACTATCACAATAAAAGCCTCCTTTAATTCCAGGTCATCTACCTACCCCAAACTAATTACTATAGGCTAGGAAATGAAATAACCTGCTTGTCCAGGCCTGGTTCACATGCCCAAACTTCCAGTAGGCATGGGGTTAGGCTTTTCTGAATTGCATTGGCTCAACGTGACTGATATTGTACAGGAGCTCCCTAAAAGAAAATAAGGATGATATTATTAGAAGATGTAGAAACAGAATCTAGCTGAGAAATCGATCAGAAAGTTGGGGATTATAGAGACAATCAGTATCCTGAGAATCTGAGAAGGGCCAGACAAAATTAAAGGACGAGAGACCGATTCCAGTGGGATTTCTAAGAACTAGTCCAAGGATAGGTTGAAAGTACATAGTCCAGATCTCCACACAAGATCTACTTGAATCAGATGCCCTAGACATGTGCCCTGTCAAGGTGCATTTTAAAATAAGAAAACAGTGATTCTTACACACTAGAGTTTGAGAAGCACTGGACAAAATTATAACCACAGGAAGGCATGAAGCTACCACTAATTCAATGTATACAGTTTCTCTAAGCTGTGAAATTATATAATTTTTATGTTGCTTATTATCTGGAGAAAAAAATAACTAGACCATAAAATGAACATCTATCACATAATGCAGAGGTTTAAAAAGAAATACTGATATTTTTACTAGTTCATTTGTATGTAAAGGAAGAAGGACCAAAATCTATTCAAGATAAGTAAAAGACCTCTTGGTGATTTTCTTTCAGCCCACAACCTCTCAGGTGTTCTCCACATGGTAACTTGGAGCAGATGAATTGAGTTATTGACAATTCAATTTCAAGTTTTCACACCTGAAAACTTGAAAATGAATACTCATGAGTGTCATTGAACAAGAATAGATTGCAGAGTTCTGCTTTGACATAGATTTCCTTACTCTGCTTAGATAGAGGTAAGTGTTTAGTGTTCCCTCAATGTCAAGTGTGTTGCAAATCCTAGATGTTGCCTGGCAGAAAGAGCTCTTCTTTGTTTATTGCAAAGTCTGTTGAGATTTAGCCACCAGGTGTCAGTAAGTCTTGCAAAACAATAGGGTTTTACAAAGTCCAGTGATTTTGTTCATTTGGTCTCTAGCAGTAAATTAATATAGTATTTTGCTTTGTTGTTTTCTTTTCTTTTCTTTTTTTTGGTGGTGGTTGTTCCAGGAAACCAAATGCAATTCATTCATAGACCCATCTTTTTTTTTTTTTTTCTTTTTCTGTATGACACCACACTTACAGAATATGGGCTGGTTTTTAATTTTTGAGAATTGAGTACCTCCAGATTCATAGTGAAAGGCATGAAGGAAAAGGGTACATCTGAGACAGGTGATAAGCTGGCAGGGTAGCTTGCCAATTACATGTAAACTACCATGCCAAGTCAATTAATGAGAAAGAAGTAGGAAAGATAACACCCTTAGACAATTTATGATATTACCAAAACCAATATTCTGGGGTGGTTTTGAACTTTAAATAAAATAGAGTCATTTTCTTACTAATCATCTAACCATTTGTATTAGTTTTCACACTTATTATTACTGTCATCCTTCTTATTATTTCTTTTCCTGTGTGATCACTGCTTATAAGACTTGAACATAAATCCATTTAACCCTTGTACCAAGCTACCTGAATACTTGTGTTTATTTTTTTCTGTTTTGCATAAACCTTGCCTTAAAACTTGAAATTAAACCTGTCATAACATATCCATGATATCATCACCAAAACATATTTTACTGTCGATCATTCTGGGTACCAGAAGAAGTTTTCTGTGCTCTAGTAAATTGTTTGGTTTAATTTCACTTCACTGTGTTTCCTCCAAGGCAGACAATTTCAAGGGCTTGCTATACCAGCCTATTTAGTTAAAAGTCTGAGCAAGGTCACAAACTCTGTTGACTCATATGGCAGTTCTTGTGTAGAACACAAAATTCTACATCATCTTTGAATCAAATCCAATAGAGCAAGATCCCAGCTGTCCTGGTATCTGTTAAAAGCATAAGACTGACCTAGTTTAAACTGGTTCTCAGCATTGTTTTGGAGAGCTTTTAGTTTTTCAAGACTGCAAGGATAATGCAAGTTTATTTTAGAAAATTTGAAAACACCAAGGTGAAAAAGAGACAAAAGCTATTAATATTTTGACCTACAGTTCTCAAGACTTTGCTATTTTGCTTCAGTGTTCACAATTTTTAAAAGGAAGAAGGAATGGGTACTGCTAATTTTGAATCAGAAATTACCTATTTCTGAATAAACTGAAACACTTTATAGATCCTGTGTTTCCAGGATAATAAATGGTAAGTTACAATGGCCAGATTGCATTGCTCCTATGCCTTGGCAAGGCTCAGTCCCTTACAGCTATGGCCAGACATAAAGCTCTAATGCACTTCTTTTTTTCCTCTGTGAAATGCAACACATCTCTAGAAATTGATGTGGGAAAGAATTATTGTGTAAAGAGAGACAGTGAGAAAGTTTAAAACAGCTTTGAATGCTTTATAAACCAGGTTTGGTATTATAAGGGAGTGGCTTATTTCCTTCTGGCCACAAAAATGTCTGGGTTTGTTGGAGTCTTGGGGTGAGTGAGTACAGTACTGGTGAGTGAACAGAAACATATCATGGTTTTTCTTTCTGTGTACCTGCTATCTTGCCTCAGGGCTTCATCAGAACTTCGCTTAGTGAATGTTTTATTGGTATTTGCCAGACTTAAAATAAAACAGTTTTAACTTCCAGTGCTGTTAAATTTTTCCATATCACCTTTTCTTTTGTGTTGCGTTTCAATGTGTGTGTGAAGAGAGGTGAATCAGACATCCCTAACTTTCTGTCATTTAATTCGGATGGCTGTCAGCATCGTCACTATGAGTGTTCTCATTCTGAGTCATTAGTGGGCACTTTTCCATTTAGGGCTTTTCAGTATGTCAGTCAGATGTATTTCCAATGCCAAACACAGTGCCCAGGAGACAGTAGCTTCTTACAAAATATGAAAAGTGTCAATAAATTAACTTTTTAGGAGGTCTATCAATAGGTATTAATGATACAAAGCCAAACTTATTTTTCATTTTGTCACATTTCATCAATTTAGTTGGGACATTTGGTGGATATAGTCTAGGGCAGGCATTGTTCACATACACGAGTGGCGGGGGCATGCACACATTTAAATGATAAGTATCAGACAGAATCACGATAAGACAATATTGGATGGACATAAACACAGTTTCATTATGGACAATGAATAATAAAAGAACTAGTGGAGTTCAATGTTTGGTGTAAGTCGATGAGTGGAACCCCAGTTAACAAAAAGTGATATTGTCAAAAAGGAAAGCATACTTTGATAGTGTGTAGGAGAGAAATTGGATCACAAATTGAACTTTGGTTATAGTCAAACTGTGAAGTTGGAACACGACCTACGTGTATCACTAGATTTGTCACTTTTGATGGTTTTCAGATTGCTTAGGCAGCCAGGATGCCCTTTTAAACTCTCCATCTGACTGACTGTCTGCATCCTTTCCTACAGTGCACAGGACTCTGCAACAGTGATCCCTACATTTATCATGTTCAGATGTGTCTATTTCAATGTGTTTTTCTGAAACGAAAGCAGAAAACCATGTGGAGATTGCAGCTGGTACCAAATGCAGTATCTCACCTCACGGAATAAGACAATCTTCAAGAGAACATTACTCAGACTCCCAACTACACAGAGGGGAAACATCTCCCAGGGAGAGTTGTCTAGCTCACGGCATGAATAATCTAGTTGAAGATTTTTCCAAAGTGATATGGAACTTCTAAAAATCCCCACAAATATCTTTAAATATTATATAAGGTGCAAAGGTCACTTTTAAGATTAGCTTGTGTCTTACCAGGACATTTCATTATTAACAATGGCTAGATTTGAAATAGTTAAGAAATAATCAGTTTTTGTATTAACACCTTCCTTGGCTGTAGGCACAAGTCTTTTCTATCCTAACGTGCTTTGGTTCTAATGTGAATCTGTGATTTTGGCTTCACAGAATGAGGACATAGAAAATTTGGCTTACTCTTTTATTCATTGGTTCAATAAATATTTACTGAGCACCTCTACCTTTAAATAAGTTTACAAGACCCTATGGGAGATACAAAAATGTTTAATACACAAAAATAAATAGATCATCTAGGAGCTTATAGGTTAGGACAGATAATAAGAAAGTCATATAAATATCTATGATACAAGAGATAAAGCAGTAAGCTACCTGGCAAAGGTATAAATTATTCATTCTTAGTTGTGCTAGAGGGGATGGTGAAACTTTCTGAAGACTTTTCTTGTAAAGTCATACCTTGAATTACTTAAAACGTGATAAATTTGAAATCAAGCCAAGAATTAGTTGAAGTTGAAACCAGTAAACATAATAGTCCTGGGTAGTGAGGCATATACGCTTGTATTTAATTAGCAAAAGTTCCGTGATTGAAAACCTGTCAATCATGACGATATAAATGGCTGACTCAATCACCTGAGTGAATGATGCAGTATTCAATGAAGAGTATTGTTATTAAGGTAACTGGAACAAATATTGGCTATAAACAAAGTTTCTGTCTTGGAATGCTCTGCCTCAAACTTACGTAGCAGGTAGGAATCTGTTTCCACAAGCAGTTTATTTTCTATAACTCAAATAAATTTTTGCCAGTATGGCAGAAACCATTTTATTCAAGATATAACCAATCTCTTTCTTTTTCCTAAGATGATATTAAGTTTCAGGAAATGTTATAAAAGTCATTGGAGGGACTCACTGGGGCCTCAATGTCTTCTTTTTATATGGGTGAAATCCACAGTTTTGTCTGGACTGTTTACCAATCCATATACCACTAAGTTGCCACTTAGCCATCTCTTATTCCTCCTTGACTCATCAGGTGGTTCTGTTTCCTCTACGCTCAGGTCATATTCATAGGCACAACCATCATACTGCTCTTTCAATGCAAAGAAGAGCACAGAAATCCCCGGAAGGCTGAGGGCCTGCTCTCCACTTCTTTGGTGCTGTTTGTGAAGAAAGGCTCAGACTCTATTTTTCTGGGAGGGAATCGCCCATTTTAATATCTTGTCCTCCTCAGGTCCCGTATCTCCCTTGTCTCTTTTCCAAGAGACATCTTTCCATTTGGGATAAGAGCAGATATTGCCCTCTTTAGTCTACCCCACACCTCCTATTTTTGGAGACAGGATCTCTCTCTCTGTCATCCAGGTTGGAGTGCAGTGGCATAATCTCAGCTCACTGCACCCTCCGCCTCCTGGGTTCAAGCCATTCTCATGCCTCAACCTCCGAAGTAGCTAGGACCACAGGCATACACCACCATGCCCGGATAATTTTTGTGTTTTTAATAGAGACGGGGTTTCACCACATTGGCCAGGCTGGTCTTGAACTCCTGGCCTCAAGTGATCCACTGGCCTCTGCCTCCCAAAGTGCTGCATTACAGGCAGGAACCACTGCGCCTGGCCTAGTGTACCCTTCTTAAATACTTATTGTATACATAGTATTTTTTCATTTACTAAGGGAACTAGACTCTTGGAAGACCACAGGCAGAACAAGTCTCTTTTCTACCTTTTCCTTCACTCCCACAAGATACTGTATTGAGTAAGAAAAAGTCTAACTTCTCGAAATGGGGAATAAAGCAAAGTAAAAGAGAGAATATTCAAGAAAAATTCACAATGGATAATATGTCAAACATTTGTATTTCTACGTTTTTCTATATTATTATGACCTTATGATTTTTTATTCAAATAAAAATCAAATGTACAGTAAATGAAGCTATATAAATTGAATAATTTATATCAGAATATATATTATTTCAAAATAAATCCATAAATGAACATTTGTGGCATTCTTTCTAGGTGTTCAGGATGCAAAAACAAACTTATTTTAGGTATTTATGATCTACTTTGGAATAAGAACACATAAATATATGTATGAAAGTATTATAGATTATGAAAATATGTAGAAAGTTGACAATGGCTAAAGTCTAGAAGTGCTCAATTCTGTTTGGATGGGGAAGGGTTAGGAAGTCTTGTTGAAAGATGGCCAAATATCCTTTTCCTGGTCAGAGCAGTGAAGATCTTCTAGGGAGAGCAACCAGAAATAGAAAAGACACCGTGACGTGGCATAACCAGGTTGGATGTTGACTGGCGTGAGGGAGCCTCACAAACACAAGACATCTAAGCAGTTTGAAAAAGAACAGCACAGGGTGGGCTATGTTAGGAGAAAAATGGCTGAAGGCAGAGAATTCTGAAAGTTGCTGTGTCATTCCTCAGGACTCTGTATGTCATTTTGAAGAATTGGAACTTTAGTCAAAAGGTATTGAGAAACTTTAGTCAAAAGGTATTGAGAAACTATAGATGGTTTTAGAGGTGGGGATTGATAAGAGTGAGCTTGATCGTAGGGATATCACACTGACATGAACTGTGGAGGAAAGATGTGAGGGAAGCACAAAAGCAGGGAGACAAATTTGGAGACTATTTCAGAAACAGAGGAAAGCCATATTTAAAAGGAATCTGAAATAGTGATGGGGTAGCAGTGGATTCACAGTGTAGTAAGAAGACTGAACCAACAGGTCCTTGAGACCAATGCATAGCGTAGTGGCTAAATAAGAAGTCAAACCCTAGAATGACTATATTTTTGGCTTGAGTCTCTGGTGTATAGTGGCATATTTGACAAAGACAGATAATTAAAGAGGAAGAAAATCTATTTGGTGAGAAAATAAACCAGTGCATAAATGAAGTATAGATTAATAATAATAATCTTCCCTTTTTAATGCTGAAGATGTTGACTTTTTCATATCTTTATTATAAATGAAGGTTTTGAAATGGTAAATTTAGAGCACAAAATCCCAAGCTGACCATACATACTTTTCTCAGTGATCTGTTGTGGATAATTTAAGTATTTTACATTAAAATTCTAGCTGATCATTGGAGATTATAGGTCTGGTCTAACCTCAATATCTAGAATCATTATTCTCTTAACCTGTGACATAATACACTGTGAATATTTTGTGTAAATTGAAGTGCACAATTTTGAATCTACTATACTTTCTCTTCTTTTAAAAATGTGTTAGCTTTGTAAAAAGACCTTATTTCAGCTGGGAATTAGCCTGTGTCATGTTCTAAATTGTATTCTTCATGTAATGCCCCATTAATATTAAACCAAAGGCACCACCACCTCCACCAACAACAACACCAACACCACCAACAAGATCTTGCAAGATAAGGCAGTAAAATCTTTGGGATATGCAATTATGTTTATGCATAAAATAGTTGCTGCCCTTTATGATATTTTTAAATTAATGGAAATTAATAATAACCCACAAACTAAACAGGTACTATTGAACAATGAAATCTTTTTAGTGTAAATCTTATACTTTTTAATATAGTTTTTAAATCTTACAGACTAAAAGTTAGCCACAGCGTTTATGAAAGTTGTTCTGACTCTAGACCTGTTAAAGGATGGAGTAGGGAATAGTTACGTGTAGGATTTAGTGTCAGTTTGCTTAACTGTCACTTTAAATGTCAGGGCAAATTTTATTTTCAGGTAAAGACAAAGTGTACTGTTTTTTGTACTCCTTTTTTTTTTTTCCTTTGTCTGTCTCTTCATCTTATCATTCTTTCTTGTGTTTTTCTTTTCTGGTACTTCTCACTATCCAGTGATATTTGCCATAAGTGAAATCAACTGATGCTTTTATTTATTCCTTCCATTCAACAAGCATTCACTAAGTCAGTGAGTAAAGGGGAGAAAACAAATATAATTTGGTTATAAATTACAAGGATTCTGATAAGAGAACAAAAGTAACAACCTTGTACTGGCTATTGCCACTTGACTACTGGCTTGGATTTTGTTTTCCTTTTGTTGTTGTTATTCTAACCAAAACAATGAAATTAGACTAATGGTAATGTATTTCTACTTTTCATGGATGTGTTGTGCATGGTGTGAGTCAATGAGAAAGTAAGTGCTTCCAATGGACGGTCTTGAGAGGATGGTCCAGTGAAGAAAACGATATGATACAGCCATGCAAAGGGACTGCAGGTAATCATGAGTGAGGCTACCAACTGTGGATCTGATGATCCCCAGGAAAGCAACCCAAACTAGTTGACTTTCCCTTTTGAGAAGAACTAGTCATGGTCTAGACAGCATATGATATATCCAGTTCCAGAAAGAATACTCAGGCTATAGTAGTATTACAACTTGAACAAGAGATAGAAGATAAGGAGAAAACAGTGTATTGATGCCAATATGTCACTAATATACTGCCATTCTAGCCAATATATATGCCCTACTACCAGCTGAATTTGTCATCTATTTCTGCATAGCAAATTACAATAAATTTGGTGACTAAAAGTAGTACATATATTTTTTATCTCATAGTTTCTGTTGTGTCAGGAATCCAGACATGCTTAGTCAGGTCCTCTGCTTTAGGACCTTTCACAAGGGTACAATCAAGGAATTAGTAGGGCAGGGCAATCATCTGACAATCAACGAGGGAAGGATTCACTTTTGGCAGGATTCAGTTTCTTGTTGGCTATCAGATTGTGAGTCTCAGACCCTTGATGAATGTTGGTCAAAGGCCATTCTCAGTTTCTTGTTGTGTGGGCCTTTCCAATGGCAAGCTTACTTCATCTGAACCAGCAAGGGAGGGAGCCAGTAGAATCCTAGCCAGATGGAAACTGCAATCTTATGTAATGTAATAATGAAAGCAACACTCCAGCCCTTTGCCGTATTTTATTGGTTAAAAGCGAGTAACAGGCCCTTCTGCACTCAAGGTGAAAGGGTTACACAAGGCCATGAATGCAAAGAAGTAAAGATAATTAGGAGTCATTTTATTGTCTGTCTTCCACACTAATATTTAAATGTTTCATTAAAGTATTGCAGATACACAGCAGAGTTGAAGAGACATTAATGATATGGCTGAAAGCACAAACTTTAGTGGCAACCTAGTTCAAATTCCAGGTCTGCTACTAACTAGCTCTCCACTGTACATTGGGTTGTTATTTAATTTATTTGTGCCTCAATTTCTCTACCTGTAAAATAGGAAAAATAATCATACTCACCTCAAGGTTGTTTTGAGGAATAAATGAGTTCATATCTTTAAGCAGCATGGCAGCCACATTAAGTCTTTATTATACATTTTAGATAATGTGGCAAACACGATGTACTCATCACTCATCCAACCCTTGGAAGAGGCATGCTCAAGGGCATGTTTGAGTCTGCAGAGAAGACAGACATGCAGAATCGTGACTCCACAGAGAGAGGCCGACTTACAGACCTGCCTCTCCAAGAACAGGAATAATGTGTTGCCTTCAGTTCGGCCCCAACACTTGCCATGCCCTGAAGGCACTGCACAAATCTGGCCCCAGCTCCTCTCCATCCTCACTTCAATACCTCTCTTACCTTACCTTGCTCTCACCAGTAATTAATTTCCTTTCTCTTTCCCAAAGAAGCCAAGATCTTTCTTGCCTCAGGGGCCTTGCAGATGTTTTTCTGACTGAAATACTTTCCCCACACCTCTTCTCATTGTCATCCATTGGTCTCAATTTCAATGCTGCCTCCTCAGGGAGGACTCTGTTGAGAGATTTATTCCTTCCAGAAAGCCGTCTAGCACATTGCTCTTTCTTCCCTAGATTTTATATGCTCCTGTTATTAGAATGTAAGATACATGAGTGTCAAGCTCTTTTCTATTGTTTTCTGCAGTATTGACAACACCTAACATAATCTCTAGTAATATATGTTTGTTGAATTAATGCATGCATGAAGGAATTAAACAGATCCAAAGGTATGATTGTCAAACTCAACATATGTCTACAAAGAGGAGAAAAAACACTTTTAAAAAATTTTTATAAATTTGAAGGGAACAAGTGCAGCTTTGTTATATGGACCCAGTGTGGTGTTGTGAAGTGTAGGCTTTCAGTGTAACCATCGCCTACATAATTAATACACTGGACCCATTCAAATAGAGTTAATCGTTTTTTCCTCTAACAATGATCTAATGTATCTTATTCTTCTTAGGGAAAGCATTTTAATAAGTCATAAGCTAGTTAAATTAATAATATTATTCAGGAGCTTAGAAACAATTTGTCAATTCTCACAACCAGTTCATATATTAACCAAGAGGCTGAGTTTAACAGTTAGCTATTAATTATGTGCTGATTGGCTTTGAAATAGCGTGTTGCTTGATCTGTTTATTTTCCTCTGGAATATCTGTTGGAGTAGCACATTCCACATGTTCAGCATGGACTGCCAATAAAGTTAAATTCCCAACACCATAGGAAAATGTTCGTAATACACTGTTCAATAAAAAGAGGAATGTAAGAATTCTATACATTTTGTGAACTCACTTTTTAAAGAAAGATAGATTCTTCGGAAATATAACCAACTGGTAAAACTGATGACTTTTGTGAGGTGTTTGGCTTGTGTGTGATTCTAATTTTATATGATCTGCTTCTATGGTTTTTCACAATATTTCTTCTTCGAATAATGTTTATAAGATAATTTTCTAATGCAACTACAAAAAGTATCACTATGTGTGAACATAATGGTTGAAATATTTGAGACCAGAGTGGATTTAAGTATTAACGTCCTTTTAAAGTGAGGAGCGGATATGAAGCAGCTACATTAATTACACCCCTAGGACATGGACAAATGGACTAACAATGGTTAAATAAAGTTTGGACAGGAATCTCAAGGAAGTGTTTCAAGCAGTGGGTGGTTCCTGTGTAAAAACACCCTGCCAAGAGGAGCAGTGGAGCAGTCCCCTGGTGCCACTTCAGGAGACCAGAAAGAGCACTTAACAGAAGAGACCCCTGAGGACTATTATTATATTAATGGTTAAACTCACTACAAAGGTCAGGTGGGAAGTTATGAAGACTCCGCTACGTCTGTGGTGCTTGATGTAGCTGTGTTTAGACATGATACATTTTTCTAGGGACATGCAGACAAAGTTAACAGGATTGCAGGATTCAGCAGATAATTGTTATTTTTTAAAGATTTGTCTATTCCAAAGACTCAGTCCCACACATTAATTCAAAAATATTTCTGAGCCTTACTGTTTAGTAACTAGTTCTCTAATATGTAGCACAATGGAAGAAAAAAAAAACTCTTTTTTTTTTTTTTGATAGCGCATTCATTTTTACATTTCTTTCTCTGTCCTACTCCTTCTCTATTAAACACAAAGATTCCTTCAATTTTATATGGCTGTAAAAACCAGCAGGCTTCTCTCTTAATCAGTGTTGTCTAGTTTCATTGCCTGAGGGCCCAGGTCATTAGTAATAAAGGTCATTAGTTGATGTTTCCAGAGTACAGTGACTGTCAAACGATCCCCTCATTTAATCTCCCAATGATTAGAAACAGGCCCAAGCTTGTAGTACTTGGTAATTTTATTTTCTTGTTGTGGGAGAGGTAGCAGCCTACTTCTTGGAAACAAAAGCTTTTAAAAACTAATAGCAGCTTCACGTAGACTTGAAGGAATAACACACTGTATTAAGGCACTCAAGACCAAAACAAGGGAGAAAATGCAAGAAATTGGTATGTGCTGCTCTTGCACCCCAGGTTTCTTCAAGGAACTGAACTAAACGAGAAAGGAATAGTCCTATCTAGCCATAGGCGGCCCTAACTTGCCTGCCCTGGTTACCTTACATCTTTGTGCTATCTGATTTCCAGCATTCTAATTGAAAAGGCACTTTGTAGCAAAAAGCTCTGTTTGAGTCACTTTGAAATCATGATCTGCAGGTTTTCTTTCTGGCAAATGTTTCTTAGAGATCACTGAGCTTATTAAACTGTTCTGTGTTCAGAAGCTTCGGGAGTTGAAACAGTCGTAATGCAGACACTTTGTTAAAGAAGAAAATAGCAGTCAATTCTCCTTGAACTCTTTGGAAAGGGCTGTGTGCTGGTCTTCCTCCCATGCCATGTATGTTTAAGGCCTCAATGCCGTAAATGCAGAAAGCATCTGGTAAATATACATGGTGTCAAATAATAATTATACAGACCAATCTCTGTTCTTCAATGGGAATTATTTTCTCCACGACACCAAAGAAGAATGGAAATGTATAAAGTATTAGAAACTTTGTAAAGGAGGAAAAATGGTTACATTGTCCAAAATTTAAATAATCTTTAGATATATAAAGCATTTATAAAGTTTGGGCACCTAATAAAATTTTTCACAATTCATTTTCAAATGTTGAAAATAAGATTAATGAATATAGTTATAGGTTTGTGTCAGGCCTTCAAGCCCAAGCCTGCGCTATACATCTGGATGGCCTGAAGCAAGTGAAGAATCACAAAAGAAGTGAAAATGGCTGGTTCCTGCCTTAACTGATGACATTACCTTGTGAAATTCCTTCTTTTGGCTCAGAAGCTTCCCGACTGAGCACCTTGTGACCCCCCACCCGCCCCTGCCTACCAGAGAACAACCCCTTTTGACTGTAATTTCCCCCTACCTACCCAAATCCTATAAAACGGCCCCACCCGTATCTCCCTTCGCTGACTCTCTTTTTGGACTCAGCCCGCCTGCACCCACATGAAATAAACAACCTTGCTGTTCACACAAAACCTGTTTGGTGGTCTCTTCACATGGATGCACATGACAGTTTGTTTCTCTAGTATTTCAATCTATTCCTCACCATTATGTTATGCAATGGATATTGTCACATAATAATTTTCTTAAGAAAGTGATTTTTAATGAAAAGTCGTTGTTTCCACAGTTCTCTTTCAATAAACAAAAATTGCCTGTTTTATTTTTTTAAGTTTCCTGAGACAGGACAATACTTGAGTTAATTATTAAAGAAAATGGCAAATTTAGAGAATTTAAAGCACAACCTAATAAAAAGCATAATTATTTTCTTCATAGGTGACCACATTTAATCAAATATTCAGCTGAATTAGCTGCTCCAGGAATCTTCTCTATTCTGTGTAGTCAGCATATCTTTGAGCATTCAGAGCCTCACTAACATGAAACTTGAGGCAGAGAATTCCAGAGTCTCCTGCTTATTGATATACATGCTCTGTCATGATTAATTTTATGTAGCAACTTGACTGGGCTGAGGGATGCCTAGAAAGCTGGTAAAACATTATTTCTGGGTGTGTCTGTGAGGGGGTTTCTGGAAAAGATTAGCATTTGAATCTGAGTAAAGAGTTGCCTTCACCAACGTGGGTGGGCCTCATCCAATCCATCCAGGGCCTGAATAGAACAAAAAAGAAGAAAAAGGGAGATTGGGCTAGAGCAAGAACATTTATCTTTTCTTGTCCTTTGACATCAGTGCTCCTGTTTCTTCGACTTTCAGACTTATTGGACTCAGACTGTTTTAAACCATGGCTTTTCTGGTTCTCTAGCTGGAAAACAGATGGCAGATTATGGGACTTCTTGGCCTTCATAATAATGTAAGCCAATTCCTATCATAAATCCTTCTCTCTCTCTCTAGAGAACATATATCTATTCTCTCCAGAGAAACAGAACCTGTAGGATATGTATCCATAAATTTGTTTATGTTTCTGTCTCTCTTGTTCCCTCTCTCTCTCTTATATTCTCTCAATAGAATATTTTCAGAGAAATAGAACCAATTATCTATGTGATATATACTATATATAAAAAGTATATTTTATGTATACAATACATGTTATATATTATATATATAATGTATTCAAAGGCATAGCAAACCTACTCTATTTTTCTGTATTTATTTTGTTCTTTACATTGACTTTTCACTTTTCCTCAATATCTTGCTAGATGACTGAACCATGTAACAGTTAATCCTGGGACTTTCCTTAGCTGAAGGCTAGAAAACTGTAAAATAGGTAGATTCTTGTCAGGCCTCTGAGCCCAAGCCTGTGAGTATACATACAGATAGCCTGAAGCAAGTGAAGAATCACAAAAGAAGTAAAAATGGCCGGTTCCTGCCTTAACGAATGACATTCCACCATTGTGATTTGTCCCAGCCCCATCTTAACTGAGTGATTAACCTTGTGTGAAATTCCTTCTCCTGGCTCAGAAGTTCCCCCACCTTGTGACCCCCGCCCCTGCCCTTAAGAGACCAACCCCTTTGACTATAATTTTCTACTACCCACCCAAATCCTATAAAACAGCCCCACCCCATCTCCCTTCACTGACTCTCTTTTTGGACTCAGCCCACCTGCACCCAGGTGATTAAAAAGCTTTATTGCTCACACAAAGCCTGCTTGGTGGTCTCTTCACATGGACATGCATGAAATTTGGTGCTGAAACATGACTCACATCGGGGGACCTCCCTTGGGGGACCTCCCTTGGGAGATCAATCCCCGGTCCTCCTGCTCTTTGCTCCATGAGGAAGATCCACCTACGACCTCTGGTCCTCAGACCAACCAACCCAAGGAACATCTCACCAATTTTAAATTGGGTAAGTGGCCTCTTTTTACTTTCTTCTCCAACCTCTCTTACTTTCCCTCAACTTCTTTCTCCTTTCAATCTTGGCACCACACTTCAATCTCTCCCTTCTCTTAATTTCAGTTCCTTTCCTTTTCTGGTAGAGACAGAGGAGACGTGTTTTATCTGTGAACCCAAAACTCTGGCACTGGTCACAGACTAGGAAAGAGAGCCTTCCCTTGGTGTTTAATCACTGTGGGGATGCCTGCTTGATTATTCACCCATGTTTCAGAGGTATCTGATCTCCATGGGGATGCCTGCCTTGATCCTTCACCCTTAGTGGCCAGCACCACTTTCCTGGGGATCAAGCACCCTCCACCCCTTCTCTCCATGTCTCTGCTGTCTCTTATCTCTGGGCTTGCCTCCTTCATTATGGGCAACCTTCCATCCTCCATTCCTCCCTCTTCTCCCTTAGCCTGTGTTCTCAAAAACTTAAAGCCTCTTCAACTCACACCTGACCTAAAACCTAAATGCCTTATTTTCTTCTGCAACACTGCTTCACCCCAATACATACTTGATAATGACTCTAAATGGCCAGAAAATGGCACTTTTGATTTCTCCATCCTACAGGACCTAGATAATTTTTGTCAAAAAATGGGCAAATGATCTGAGGTGCCTGACGTCCAGGCATTCTTTTACACATCGGTCCCTCCCTAGTCTCTGTTCCCAATGCAACTCGTCCCAAATCTTCTTTTTTTCCCTCCTGCCTGTCCCCTCAGTCCCAACCCCAAGTGTTTCTGAGTCTTTTCAATCTTCCTTTTCTACGGACCCATCTGACTTCTCCTCTCCGCCCCAGGCTGCTCCTCACCAGGCCGAGCCAGATCCCAATTCTTCCTCAGCCTCCGTTTCTCACCCTATAATACTTCTATCATCTCCCCTCCACACACTCAGTCTGGCTTATAGTTTTGTTCCACGACTAGCCCTCCTCCACCTGCCCAACAATTTCCTCTTAAAGGGTGGCTGCAGCTAAAGGCATAGACAAGGTTAATGTTTCTATTTCTTTATCTGACCTCTCCCAAATCAGATAGCATTTAGGCTCTTTTTCATCAATATAAAAACTCAATCCAGTTCAAGGCTCGTTTGGCAGCAACCCTGAGATGCTTTACAGTGCTAGACCCTAAAAGATCAGAAGGCTGTCTTATTCTCAATATACATTTTATTACCCAACCTGCTCTCGACATTAAAAAAGCTCCAAAAGTTAGATTCTGGCCCTCAAACCCCACAACAGGACTTAATTAACCTTGCCTTCAAGGTGTACAATAATAGAGTAGAGACAGTCAAGTAGTAACATATCTCTGAGTTGCAATTCCTTGCGTATACTGTGAGAGAAAACCCAGCCACATCTCCAGAACACAAGAACTTCAAAATGCCTAAGCTGCAGCAGTCAAGAATTCCTACAGGACCTCCTCCATCAGGATCTTACTTCAAGTTCCAGAAATCTGGCCACTGGGCCAAGGAATGCCTGCAGCCCAGGATTCTTCCTAAGTCGGGTCCCATCTGTGCAGTATCCCACTGAAAATCAGACTGTCCAAATTGCCTGGCAGCCACTCCCAGAGTCTCTGGAACTCTGGCCCAAGGCTGTCTGACTGACTCCTTCCCAGATCTTCTCGGCTTAGAAGCTGAAGACCGATGCTGCCCGATCACCTCGGAAGCCTCCTGGACCATCACAGACGCTTGGGTGACTCTTAAAATGGAGGGTAAGTCCGTCCCCTTCTTAATCAATACAGTGGCTACCCACTGCACATGACCTTCTTTACAAGGGCCTGTTTCCCTTGCCTCCATAACTGTTGTGGGTATTGACAGCAAGCCTTCTAAACTTCTTAAAACTCCCCAACTCTGGTGCCAACTTGGACAATATTCTTTTATGCACACCTTTTTAGTTATCCCCACCTGCCTAGCTCCCTTATTAGGTCGAGACATTTTAACTAAATTATCTGCTTCCCTGACTATTCCTAGGCTACAGCCACACCTCATTGCTGCCCTTTTCCCCAGTGCAAAGCCTCTTTCACATCCTCTCCTTGTATCTCTCCACCTTAATCTGTAAGTATAGGATACCTCTACTCCCTTCTTGGTGACCAATCATACACCCCTTCCCATCCCATTAAAACCTAATCACCCTAATTTCAATGCCAATATCCCATCCCACAGCATGCTTTCAAAGGATTAAAGCCTGTTATCACTCGCCTGTTACAGCATGGCCTTTTAAAGCCTATAAACTCTCCTTACAATTCCCCCATTCTACCTGTCCAAAAAACTGGACAAGTCTTACAGGTGAGTTCAGGATCTACATCCTATCAACCAAATTGTTTTGCCTATCCACCCCATAGTGCCAAACCCATATACTCTCCTATCCTCAATACCTCCCTCCACAACCCCTCTACAATCCATTATTCTGTTCTGGATCCCAAACATGCTTTCTTTACTATTCTTTTGCATTCTTCATCCAAGGCTCTCTTTGCTTTCACTTGGACTGACCCTGACACCCATCAGGCTCAGCACATTACCTGGGCTGTACGGCCACAAGGCTTCACAGATAGACCCCATTACTTCAGTCAAGCCCCAATTTCTTCCTCATCCATTACCTGTCTTGGCATGATTCTTCATGAAAACACACGTGCTCTCCCTGCTGATTGTGTACGGCTGATCTCCCAACCCCCAACCCCTTCCCCCTTCTACAAAACAACATCTCCTTTCCTTCCTAGGCATGGTTAGGTACTTCTGACTTTGGATACCTGGTTTTACCATCCTGACTAAACCATTATATAAACTCACAAAAACAAACATAGCTGACCCCATAGATCCTAAATCCTTTTGCCACTCCTCTTTCCATTCCTTAAAAACAGTGCTAGAAGCTGCTCCCACACTAGCTCTCCCTCCCAACCCTTTTCATTACACACAGCCAAAGTACAGGGCTGTGTGGTCAAAATTCTTACATAAGAGCCAGGACCACCCCCTGTAGCCTTTATGTCCAAACAATTTGACCTTACTGTTTGAGGCTAGTTCCCACATTATTCCTGATACCACACCTGACCTCAATGACTGTCTCTCTCTGATCCATCTGGCATTCACTCCATTTCCCCATATTTCATTCTTTCCTGTTCCTCACTCTGATCACACTTGGTTTATTGATGGCAGTTCCACCAGGCTTAATCACCACTCACCAGCAAAGGCAGGCTATGCTATACTATCTTCCACATCTGTCCTTAAGGCTACCACTCTGCCCTCCTCCACTACCTCTCAGCAAGCTGAACTCATTGCCTTAACTTGGGACCTCACTCTTGGAAAGGGACTGTGTGTCAATATTTATACTGACTCTAAATATGCCTTTCATATCCTGCACCACCATACTGTTATATGGACTGAAAGAGATTTCCTCACTATGCAAGGGTCCTCCATCATTAATGCCTCTTTAATAAAAACTCTTCTCAAGGCCATTTTACTTCCAAAGGAAGCTGGAGTCATTCACTGCAAGGGCCATCAAAAGGTGTGAGATCCCATCACTCAAGGCAACGTTTATGCTGAAAAGTAGCTAAAAACGAAGTTAGCATTCCAACTTCTGTCCCTCATGGCCAGTTTTTCTCCTCTTTGGTCACTCCCACCTGCTTCCCCACTGAAACTTCCACCTATCAATCTCTTCCCAAATAGTTCTCAGACCAAGGAAAATACCTCCTTCCAGCCTCACAGGCCCATTCTATTCTGTTGTCATTTCATAACCTCTTTCATGTAGGTTACAAGCTGCTAGCCTGTCTCTTAGAACCTCTCATTTCCTTTCCATCGTGGAAATCTTTCCTCAAAAAAATCACTTCTCAGTGTTCCATCTGCTATTCTACTACTCCTCAGGAATTTATCAGGCCCCTTCCCTTCCCTACGCATCAAGCTTGGGGATTTGCCCCTGCGCAGGACTGGCAAATTGACTTTACTCACATGCCCTGAATCAGGAAATTAAAATACCTCTTTGCCTGGGTAGATACTTTCACTGGATGGGTAGAGGCCTTTCCCACAGGGTCTCAGGAGGCCACCATGGTCATTTCTTCCCTTCTGTCAGACACAATTCCTCGGTTTGGCCTTCCCACCTCTATATAGTCCGATAACAGACCGGCCTTTATTAGTCAAATCACCCAAGCAGTTTCTCAGACTCTTGGTATTCGGTAAAAACTTCATATCCCTTAGTGTCCTCAATCTTCAGGAAAGGTAGAACAGACTAATGATCTTTTCCCAAAAACTTGCCAACCAAGCAAGTAATTACGCTGAACCCCCTTGGGCACTCTTTAATTGGATGTCCTGGGTCTTTTCAATTCTTAGTCCTTTAATACCTATTTTTCTCCTTCTCTTATTCGGACCTTGTGTCTTCTGTTTAGTTTCTCAACTCATCCAAAACCATATCCAGGCCATCCCTGAACATTCTATATGACAAAAGCTCCTTCAAACAACCCCACAATATCTTCCCTTACCACAAAATCTTCCTGCAGCTTAATCTCTCCCACTCTAGGTTCCCACCTAGATTAGCCCCTAATTAGCTCCTAATCCTGCTTGAAGCAGTCCTGAGAAACATCGCTCATTGTGTCTTCATACCACCTCCCCAAAGTTTTCACCACCCAACACTTCACCGCTATTTTGTTTTTTCTTATTAATATGAGAAGACAGGAATGTCAGGCCTCTGAGCCCAAGCCTGTGCGTGTACATCCAGATGGCCTGAAGCAAGTGAAGAATCACAAAAGAAGTAAAGATGGCTAGTTCCTGCCTTAACTAAAGACATTCCACCATTGTGATTTGTTCCTGCCCCACCTTAACTGAGTGATTAACCTTGTGAAATTCCTTCTCCTGGCTCAGAACCTCCCCCACTGAGCACTTCATGACCCCCGCCCCTGCCTGAAAGAGACAAATTCCCTTTGACAGTAATTTTCCACTACCCACTCAAATCCTATAAAACAGCCCCACCCCTATCTCCCTTCGCTGACTCTCTTTTTGAACTCAGTCTGCCTGCACCCACATGATTAAAAAGCTTTATTGCTCACACAAAGCCTGTTTGGTGGTCTCTTCACATGGATGCACGTGAAAATTCCTGTTTCAGAAAGAAATCTTAGCCAGATGCAGTGGCTCACAGATGTAATCCCAGCACTTTGGAAGGCTGAGTCTGGGTGATAACTTGAGGTCAGGGGTTTGAGACCAGCCTGGCCAACAAGATGAAAGCCCATCTCTGCTAAAAATACAAAAAATTAGCTGGATATGATGGCAGACACCTGTAGTCCTAGTTGCTTGGGAGGCTAAGGCAGGAGAATCTTTAGAACCTGGGATGTATAGGTTGTAGTGAGGACAGTTCATGCCACGGCACTCCAGCCTGGATGACAGAGTGAGACTCTGTCTCAAAAAAGAAATCTTAGTAGGCAAATTTTCTGATTTATACTTTTACCATCAGAAATTTTTCTCTAAGTCGAGTTTATAGAGATATCATTATTTTTTGGCATCATGTTTAAAATTTGATAAATATGAACAAAATAAAAACAAAAAGGTAGTAAATCAAATGTATTTTTTTGTTGTTGTTATGTGCCTGAGAAAACACTGAAAGGAACAGTTTAGAAAGCACTTAGTGATTTTAAAAAATATGTGTTATTTTAGTGTTCCAGAATTACTGTTTCTGAGTCCACTAAGAAAACTGAGGACAGAACTGATAACAGTGCAGGCTTTGTTCATACAGAAGCAGATGCAAGAACAAAAGAGAATTGAAAATAAAGCATTAATAAATGTCCTAACTTAATGTCTATAGTCAATACAAATTGGCTACTGGGTTTATGAGGAAAAGAAATTTCCATGTTAATGTCCAACTTTCCTCTCTCATACTGGTAGATGCAGAAAATGTAGATTCTATAAATGGAGCAGAATGTACTTTGTATCACTCTGTACCATTTTTGTTTCCCTTTCACCTTTCCCTTCCTCCTACTTTCTTTCCACTTCTCCCTCTTCCTCTGTCTTTTCTCTTCCTCCTTATTCTTCCTTTCTCCTGTTATTTCCTCCTCCTCCTCTTAACTTTAAACTGAGTATCTATTGATTGGGTATATGCTGAGAGGGCCTCAAGAAAGTTTTGATTTAAAATTCTTTTTAAGGGATTAATACCATTCCATTCTATATGTATATATAATGAGTTGTGAACAAACGGATAAAGAAATGACGTATATTTGATATACACTAATGCGATATATTAGGTGTAGTAAGTTGCAAAATAATTTTTGTCTTATGCTACCAATTTTGTTTCATTATTTCTTTTGTGTATAATAATTTATTATATTTATACATGTGTTTGTTTTGCTTGCAGAGATAATAGGTATGAAAATATCTTTGAAAGACTAATGGAGAGATTGGTTGGAGTAATAAGATCTTGGGGATGAAGTGTGGGAGGGGCTTTTATTTTGATTATATAACTTCTGGTACCTTCTGAACATGGGAATACAAATACATTTACAAGTTGATGATTTTATTTCCTCTAGGTATATAGCCAGAAAACTGGTGCTGGGTCATATGGTAGTTCTATCTGTAATTTCTTTAGGAACCGCCATAATGTTTTCCACAATGACTGCACCAATCTCCATTCTCACCTACAGTGTAGGAGCAATTTGCCACAATATGGATGGAACTGGAAGACAATATGCTAAGTGAAATAAGACAGACACAGAAAGAAAACTACTGCATCATCTCACATGTAGAATCTGAAAAAAAAAAAAAAAGTTGAATACACAGAGATAGAGAAGAAAACAGTGGTAATCAGGAATAGGAGTGCATGGGGGAAAATAAATGGGAGATGTAGGTCAAAGGATAAAAAGTGCCAGATATGTAGGGTGAACAAGTACAGAGATCTAATGTACAAAATGAGGACTATAGTTAACAATACGTATGGTATTGCACTTGGGATGTTTAATGCTTAAACAGTAGATTATAGGTGCTCTGGCCACATAAAAATGGGTAACTGTGTGAGATGAGGAATTAACATTAACATTAATTTACTTGACTATAGTAACTATTTTATTATCTGGATGTATATCATGTTGTACATCTTAAATATATACAATTAAATTTTTTAAAAAGAAAGTTTTGGTTTAATCTGTCCAGTTGCTCATCTTTTCACCTCAGTTAAGATTTTTATTAGCCCATAAATAGTACATACATAATTTCTTCTTCTTATAAAATAATTGAAATATATTAACAATCGAAAAGTTGGCATTTTCACTTTGCAAATTAAAGAAAGTTCAAATGTGCACCAAAATAACTGTAGATAAATGAGACAGGTGGTTCAGATTAACCAGATTGTTGATTATAGTTTCATTCTATTGTGGACCACAGATGTCTCAACTGAAAGTCCTGTCTGGATGAATTGAGTGTTGGTTTGAGGGGAGCAAGTCCTCAGCAGGAGGTGGCTGATTATAATGGAAGTCCTTGACAGTGTTTGAAACAGCAGCAGCAGCGACCAGAAGTCCTAGGACAAGAAAGAATGAAGAATCCCATCTGAAAATATTTGGTTTGTATGAGGTGCTAATTTGTTCTAACTCTGGGCAAGAACAGTGACCCTAGCAATGCTATGAATAGTCATCAACAAGGATGTCTCTGCTTAGAATTTTATGCCTAACATGCAAAAGATAGTTTGGGCAGGCGCACACTAATCAATAGGTTACTTTCAGATTATAAAGTCATTGTTGATCAGTATTTACATCTGATCTGCTTTTATATTCTCATGTGGTAATATAGAAAAACAGACAAATTTAAAATCAGGGCCTCTGTGTTCCACTCCAGGCACCACATAGAAAATAGAATGAGATTGTTTCTGTAATGACACAACACACTAGGCTTCCTGAATAATTATAGATATGTAGCTTTTTGCTATATACATATCAATCTCCAATATGGAAACTCCAGAAAAGAGCTACCATTTAAAAATCTCATTAAGTGATTAGATAATCATGATGTTGATTATATGGAACTTATAATCAGACTGTTTTAAAATAATCAATAATTCCTATCTGCCTCTCCATAAATTCAGGACCAATATTTGATGTAACTTGGCATTCATTATGGATGAAAACTCTTAATAAAATGGAAGTAGATGTAAAATTTCTTAAATATGTAAGTATATATATTTATGAAGGCTAATATGTATTGCAAAGTTAACATGTTCAAACCTAAGCTCTTGATCATCTCCCAAGCTCTTTCTCTACTTATAATCATCTCCACTTAGGTTAAGGTGACTGCATCCTTTCAGTTTTAAGAAACTTGGAATAATTCTTGACACCCAGAAAATCCTGCCAGTTCTACCTTCAAATCAGTTCAGAATCTGGCTACATTTTTCCACTTGTAGTGCTGAAAGTTTGGAACTAGTTATCAAAGAGAATGAGGCAGCTCTATTAGCAATAATATAGAAAGACCAATATGATATATTAAGTGTAATAAGTTGCAAAATCATTTTTATCTTGTGCTACCATTCTTGTTTCATTGTTTCTTTTGTGTATAGTAATTTATTATATTTATACATGTGTTTTTTTTTTTTTTTTTGCTTGCATAGATAATAGGTAAGAAAATATCTTTGAAAGACTGATGGATAGATTGGTTGGGGTAATGAGTTCTTGGGAACAAAGTGTAGGAGAGACTTATTTTGATTATATAACTTTGGTTCCTGCTGTGTTTTACACCAAGTGAATGTATTACTTTTAAAAATAAAATTTTAGAAGACTACGATTATCCAAGAAAATACTTTGCTTATTTTTCTCTCAGCTATTAATTAACTATTGGTGCTTTTGAAATGTAAATATCTTAAGGTATAGATCAATTTTCATAATAAAATAGGTGAAAAAACAATTTAATATTATGTGATACAGATAAAAATTACATTATGATCATTTTATGTCACTACCTTATGTAGAGAATGTAGTTGTGAGAAATTACTTAAGCCATTATGTTTCATATCTAGTAAAAGTGAGATGAAATTAAGAAAATAGAATGTATGTTTTTTGTATAAAAGGAAAAAATTATAAAATCCATTAAATTAATAATGGGTCAAGTGATGTTTCAGGAAAAGTGATAGAAATCATGTCTCTGAAGACAATTGTAACTGAAAAGGACAAAGTGCTAGAAATATCCTTTAGGGAATAATTCTGCTATCAGCAGGAAGAATACATGACTTCAAAGAATGTTACTTTCTTCTTCCTCAATGATCCAGTACTATGATTATGAAGAGCAATTAACTCTAAGAAAACAGGGAAGTTGGGTGAAAAGAATTGTATCTAAAATGTTGGATAATTAAAGTAAATGAAACAGGAAGCATCTACTGGGGACATAAAATGTGCTACTGTAGCAGAGCTATTAACTATTGCATTAGAGCCCCTAAATCATAGGCACTTTTTACCTCTAATGACTTAGGTCAAACTGGATCTTCCTACTAAAGGAGCCAAGAGAGTTTAATGTTTCAGCTGTTGATGTCAGTGACAAAGAGACCTTAAGATATACTTCAAGGAAGATGTATGATAAAGAAGGCATATGCTTTTCTCCATTAGTGTGGCAGGTCAAAATATAATTCAATTTATTTCTGAAAGTTTTTTTTAAATTATTATTATTATAACGGATACAGATCATCATTTAAGTCAGTTCACTAGCATTTTATTATAGTTTTAGGAAGAGAAAGGGAAAGCCTCCCAGGGATGACTCACAGGCATTTTCGAAAAGTGGTAGCATTGCTTCAGAATTCTTAAAATCTTTAGCATGTGTTTGAATATAGAATGCGTGGGTGCTGCAACTGAGGCTTTCTGTCACTGTTTTAACTACATATTGTACAAAAAATGTTTACAGAATCTGCATCAAACATATTTTGAAATTTCAAAGAAGAGATAGTATATTCAGTGCTACCATTGAGTGCTAAAGAGAGGCAATAAAAATGAAGTCAAATACCTGTAAAATACTAGCACATACTATTATAATGCTACTAAGCATTGTGAAATTATGGAGTCATATATACACTAAGGCTATTTCCTCATGCCACAGATTATCTGCATTAGAAAAAAAATTATCTAGATGTTATACTTGATTTTATACAGAAGAAAAAACATGAATTTAATTTTTTAGTTGTATCCTTGATGCTTTAATGACATAGATACTATAGATATTATGGTATTTGGGTCAGAAACAAGATGTTTGGGGAAATAAATAAAACAACTACCATAATTTAAAGTGAAAGAGGGAAATTGAGTAGTTACATTTTGAATCCAGAAGATAAAATGAGCATTATATAAATTATAGTAATGCATAAGCATGGCAATTATTGGATAATAATGCAATATTTTGGGGTTGCAATTTACTGTAGAAATAAGGCCATCTAGAATTAGAATCACCAGGAAACAAATGTAATTGTTAATCTGTTTTGTTTCTTTTGATAGTGTATTAGCCAGAGTTCTCCAGAGGGACAGGGCTAATAAGATAGATGTATATATGAAAGGGAGTTTATTAAGGAGTATTGACTCACGCTGTCACAAGGTGAAGTCCCACAATAGGCTGTCTGCAAGCTGAGTACAAGGAAGCCTGTCTGAGTCTCAAAACCTCAAAAGTAGGGAACCAACAGTGCAGCCTTTAGTCTCCAGCTAAAGGCCTGAGAGCCCCCTGGGAAACCACTGGTGTAAACCCAAGAGTCCAAAAGCTGAAGAACTTGGAATCCGATGTTTGAGGGCAGGAAGCAACCGGCATGGGAGAAAGATGAAGGCTGGAAAACTCAGCCAGTCTAGTCCTTCCACATCCCTCTGCCTGCTTTTATCCTAGCTGTGCTGTCAGCTGATTAGATGAGTTGCTTCAGGGTGGGTCTTTCTCTACCAGTCCACTGACTCAAATGTTAGTCTCCTTTGGCAACATCCTCACAGACACACCCAGGAACAATACTTTGCATCCTTTAATCCCATCTAGTTGACAATATTAACCATCACAGAGAGGTAGCTACCTAATGGCAACTATTAATCATGTGTTAGTGTGGTAATGTATAAGGATGGAATGGTCTCATCCTAATGAGAATGAATGATCATTACGATGCATAAAGAAAAGCTCTGGCCCTGGCTTGGAGTGAGATTGGCTTGCTTTTCTCCCATCATGTTTTTTCAGGGGTTTACAGTTCCACCTTGCAGATGCACCCACCAGCCCCCTGGAGCATTTTATGTGTTCTCTCAGGGAAGTGTCACACAAATGTTTGGAGAAGGGACACTGGACAGAGTCCTAGCTGTGACTCCTGTATATGCCACTTTCCATCTTTGAGCAAGTTATTTTTCTGTAGCTTTGCTTCCTTACCCTAAAATTAGAACAATAAGAGTACCAAACTTAAAGTTTAATCTAAGGACTCAAAGACTTGATGCATGAGAAAATGAATTAGAAAAAGCCTATCATTAAATAAACTTTTTATAAATGTTAGCTATCATTCTTTTCCTTCAATTGTTATTTTAGGTACAGGGCCTATATGTGAAAGTTTGTTGTATGGATAAATTTCATGTCATGGAGATTTGGTATACATTCATGATTGTTTTGTTACCCAGATAATCACCATAGTACACAATAGGTAGTTTTTACATCCTCACCCCTTCCACCCTCCACTCTCAAGTAGGCCTTGGAGTCTATCGTTCCCTTCTTTGTGTCCATGTGTGTGTACTCGATGTTTAGCTCTTAATTATAAGTGAGAACACAGAACAACATGATATTTGGTTTTCTGTTTCTGTGTTACTTTGCTTAGGCTAATGTCCTCCAGTTCTGTCAATATTGCTGCAAAGGACATGATTTTCCTCTTTTTAATGGCTGTGTAACATTCCATGGTGTATATGTATCACATTTTCTTTATCAAATCTACTGTTGATGGGCATTTAGGTTCTACATGTTTGCTATTGTAAATCGTGCTGCAATGAGCATAGGCATGCATGTGTTTTTATGGTAGAATGATTTATTTTCTTTTGGTATATACTCAGTAATTGGAGTCCTGGGTCGAATCATAGTTCTATTTTAAGTTATTTGAGAAATTGCCAAGCTGCTTTCCCAGTAACTAAACTAATATACGTTCCCATCCACAGTGTATAAGTGTTCTCTGTTCTCCATATCTTCATCTGTTATTTTCTAACCTTTTAATAATAGCCATTTTGACTGGTGTGAGATGGTATCTCATTTTGACTTTGATTTGCATTTTTCTAATTATTTGTGATTCTGAGCACTTTTTCATATGCCTGTTGACCATGTGTATGTCTTCCTTTGACAAGTGTCAGTTCATGTCCTCTGCCCACATTTTAATGGTGTTGTTGGTTTTTTGCCTGTTAAATTGAGTTCCTTACAGATTCTAGATATTAGACCTTTGTTGGATGCACAATTTGCAAACATTTCCTGCCATTCTTTAAGTTGTTTACTCTGTTGATAGTTTCTTTTTCTGTGCAGAAATGGTTTAGTTTAATTAGGTCCCATTGGTCAATTTTTATTTTGTTGCAATTGTTTTTGATGATTCGATCATGAAATCTTTGTCAGAGCAAACATCCAGAAATGGTATTTCCTGGGTTTTCTTTCTGAGTTATTATTTTAGGTTTTACATTTTAGGCTTTATTCCATCTTGGCTTGATTTTTCGTATGTGATATAAGGATGGGGTTCAGTTCCAATCTTCTGCATATGACTAGCCAATATCATAGCATCATTTGTTGAATAGGAAGTCCATTCCCCATAGTTTGTTTCTGTCAATTTTGTCAAAGATCAAATGGTTATAGGTGTGTGACTTTATTTCTGGGCTGGCTATTCTGTCTCATCCATCTATGTGTCTGTTTTTGTACTCGTATTGTGCTGTTTGGGTTACCGTACCCTTGTAGTATAATTTGAAGTCAGTATAATGTGATGCTTCAGCTTTATTCTTTTAATTTGGGATTCCTTTGGATATTTAGGCTCTTTCTAGATTCCACGTGAATTTTAAATTAGTTTTGTCTTTGTAAAATAGTTTTGTCTTAATTCTGTAAAAAATATCATTGGTAGTTTAGTAGGAATAGCATTGAATCTGTAAATTGCTTTAGGCAGTATTTATTCTTCCTATCCATGAGCATGTGATGTTTTGCCATTTGTTTGTGTCATCTCTGATTTCTTTCAGTAGTATTTTGTACCTCGTTTTGTAGATCTTTCACCTCCCTGGTTAGCTGTATTCCTAGGTATTTTATTTTATTTAATTTTTTGTGGCCATTGTGAATGGGATTGTATATATATATTTTTTTTACTTTAAGTTCTAGGATACACATGAAGAATGTGTAGATTTGTTACATAGTTATACGTGAGCCCTGGTGGTTTGCTGTACCTATCAATCCGTCACCTAGGTTTTAAGCCCCACGTGCATTAGCTATTTGTCCTGATGCTCTCCCTCCCCTCGCTCCCCCTTCCCCAACAGCCCCAGGTGTGTGTTGTTCCCCTTCCTGTGTCTATGTGTTCTCATTGTCCAGCTCCCACTTACGAGTAAGAACATGTGATGTTTGGTTTTCTGTTCCTGTGTTGGTTTGCTGAGAATGATGGCTTCCAGTTTCATCTATGTCCCTGCAAAGGACATGATCTCATCCCTTTTTATAGCTGCATAGTATTCCATGGTGTATATGTGCCACATTTTCTTTATCTAGTCCATCATTGATGAGCATTTGAGTTGGTTCCATGTCTTTGTTATTTTGAATAGTGCTGCAATAAACATACATGTGCATGTGTCTTTATAGAAAAATGGTTTCTATTGCTTTAAATATATACCCAGTAATGGGATTGCTGGGTCAATGTTAGAGAAATGCAAATCAAAACCACAATAGGATACCATCTCAATGCCAGTCAGAATAGCAATTATTAATGTCAGGAAAAAACAGATGCTGGCAAGGCAGTGGAGAAATAGGAACTCTTTTTCATTGTTGGTGGGAATGTAAGTTAGTTCAACCATTGTGGAAGGCAGTGTTGTGATTCTTCAAGGATCTAGAACCAGGGATTGCATTCTTGATTCAGTTTTCAGCTTAGCTATTGGTGGTGTATATAAATGCTAGTAATTTTTGTACATTAATTTCATTACCTGAAACTTAGCTAAAGTTGTTTATCATATCTAGGAGCTCTTGCTCAAAGATCATGGGATTATCTAGGTATAAAATCACAGCATCTGGAGAGAGAGTTTAACTTCCTCTTTTCCTATTTGGATGTTTTTTATTTCTTTGTCTTGCCTGATTGCTCTGGGTAGGAATTCCAGTACTGTGTTGAATAGGATTAGTGAGAATAGGCATCCTTGCCTTGTTCCAGTTCTCAATGGAATGCTTTCAGCTTTTGGCTATTCAGTATGATGTTGGCTATGGGTTTGTCATAGATGGTTTTTATTATTTTGAGGTATGTTCCTTTAATGTCTAGTTTGTTGAAGATTTTTAATATGAAGGGATATTGAATTATTGAAAGTCTTCTCTGCATTTATTGAAATGATCATGCCTTTTTCATTTTTACTTTTGAATTACATTCATTAAGTTATATATGTTGAACCAACCTTGCATCCCATACATAAAGGTTACCCAATCATAGTGGATTAGATTTTTCATGTGCTGCTGAATTCTGTTTGCTAGTATTTTGCTGGGGAATTTTGCATCTAGGTTCATCAAAGATATTGGCCTGAGGTTTTCTTTTGTTGTCATGTCTCTGCCAGATTTTAGTATCAGAAAAATAGTGGTCTCATAAAATTAGTTAGGGAAAAGTCCCTTCGCTTCAATTTTTTGGGGGGATAGTTTCAGTAGGGATGGTCCCAGCTTTTCTCTATACATCTGGTAGAATTTGACTGTGAATCTGGTCCAGGGTTTTTCTCTGGTGGGTAGGTTTTTAATTGCTGATTCAATTTCAGAACTTGTTTTAACTTTTTCAGGGTTTCAGTTTCTTCCTGTTTCAATCATGGGAGCTTGTATATTTCCAGAATTGTATCTATTTTTTCTAGGTTTTCTAGTTTGTGTGTATAGAGGTGTTTTTAATAGTCTTGAGGGTATTTTTGTATTTCTGTGGCATTGATTTTCCTTTTGTCATTTCTGATTGTGTTTATTTGGATCTTCTGGGTTTTTTTTTAAATTAATCTAACTGGTGGTCTATCAGTCTTATCTATTCTTTCATAAAACAAGCCTAATTTTCTTGATCTTTTGAATGTTTTTTATGTCACAATTTCATTAAGTTTAGCTCTGTTAGTCATTTCTCTTCTCCTGCTAGCTTTGGGGTTGGTTTGCTCTTGCTTTTCTGTTAGCTTATTAATTTGAGATCTTTCTAACATTTGATGTAGACATACAGTGTTATATACTTTCCTGTAAACACTGCTTTAGCTGGGTGTCAAATATTCTGGTTTGCATCTTTGCTTCTATTAGTTTCAAAGAAATTCTTGATTTCCGCCTTAACTTCATTGCTTATTCAAAAGTAACTCAGGAGCAGATTGTGTAACTTTCATATAATTGTATAGTTTTGAGTGATCTTACAAGTCTAGATTTCCATTTTTATTCAGCTGTGGTCTAAGAGTGTGGTTGGTATCGTTTCCATTTTTTTGAATTTGCTGATAATTGTTTGATGGCCAATTTTTAGGTTGATTTTCAAGTATGTGTCATATGCAAATGAGAATAATTCATATTCTTCTGTTTTTTCATGGAGTGTTCTGTACATGTCTGTTTGGTCCATTTGCTCAAGTTTTGAGTGCATGTCTTGAATATCTCTGGTAGTTTTCAGCCTTGAAGATTTTTCTCATATTGTCAGTAAGGTGTTTGCTCTTTCATTGCTATATAGAAATAATGGAGACTGGATAATTTATAAAAAGAGGTTTAATTGGCTAAACGTTCTGAAGGCTGTACAGAAGCATGGCACTAACATGTGCTAGGCTTCTGGGGAAGCCTGAAAGAAGTTACTCATGGCAGAAGGTGAAGTGGGAGCAAGCATCTCACATTGCAGAGTGGGAACAAGGTGGAAGGAGGTGCTACACACTTTTAAATGACCAGATGTTATTGGAACTCACTCCCTGTTGCAAGGACAGCACCAAGCCATGAGGGATTCCCACCACCCCATAACCAATACAGCTCCCACCAGGCCCCACCTCCAACAATGCTATTACATCTCTACATGAGACCTAGGGGAGACATTCACACTATATCAGTCTCCTAGTGTTATTTTGTGGTTATCTAAGTCCCTTCACAGGTCTCTAGGAGTCTGTTTTATGAATCTGGTCACCCCTGTGCTGACTGCATATATATATTTAGGATAGTTAAGTCTTGTTGAATGGAATCTTTGCTATTACATAAAGTCCTTTTTCTTTTTTGATTATTGCTTATTTAAAATCTGTTTTGTCTGAAATTAGAATAGCAACTCCTGCTTTTTTCATTTTCTGTTTGCTTGGTAGATTTTTCTCCATTTCTTTACTTCGAGCCTATGCGTATCATTGCATGTAAGATGAGTCTCTTGAAGACAGCATACAATTGGTCTTGTTTCTTTATTCAACTTGCCATTCCATGCCTTTTAATTGGGTACATTTAACATGTTTACATTTAAGGCTAATATTGATATGTGTGGATTTGATCCTGTCATTATAGTGTTTGCTGGTTATTATACAAACTTGATTGTGTAATTGCTTTATGGTGTCAATGGTCTACATACTTAAGTGTGTTTTTGTGTGGCCAGTAACGGTCTTTCATTTCTCTATTGAACATTCCCTTTAGAACCAATTGTTAAGGCACATCTGTTAGTAACAAATTCCGTTTGCATTTTCTTGTCTGAAAAGGATATTATTTCCCCTTTGCTTATGAAGCTTAGTTTGGCTGGATATGAAATTATTGGTTGGAATTTGTTTTCCTTAAGAATACTGAATATAGGCCATCAATCTCTTCTGGCTTATAGTGTTTCTGCTGAAAGAAAGGTCTACTGTTAGCCTGATAAGGTTCCCTTTGTAGATCATCTGTCCCTTCTCTCTAGCTACCTTTAAGATTTTTTCTTTCATCCTGACTTTGAAGAATCTGAGGATTATGTGTTGCAGGGAAGGTTGTCTTGTACAGTGTCTCATAGGGGTTCTCTGTATTTTCTGAATTTGAATGTTGGTTTCTCCAGTGAGATTGGAAAACTTTTTGTGGATGGCATATTCAAATATATTTTACAAGTTGCTTGCTTTCTCTTCCTCTCTTTCAAGGATACCAATGAGTAGTCAATTTAGTCTCTTTACATCATCCCATATTTCTCAGAGGTTTTGTTCATTCTTTTTCTTTATTTTTGTCTGATAGGTTAATTGGTAGAACCAAGCTTCAAGCTCTGAGATTCATTCCTCAGTTTGGTCTGTTTGATTTTAATCCTTGCAATTTGTTATGAAATTCTTGTAGTGAATTTTTCAGCTCCATAAAATCAGCTTGGTGCTTCCTTAAAAATGACTATTTTGTCTTTCAGGTCCTGTATCATTTTATTGTATTCCTTAGATTCCTTGGGTTGAGTCTTGACTTTCTCCTGAATCTTAATGATCTTCATTCCTATCCACATTGTGAATTCTATGTCTATATTTTCAGTCATTTTAGCCTGGTTAAAAGCCATTGCTGGGAATCTAGTTGGTCATATGAAGGTAAGAAGACACTCTGGCTTTTTGAGTTTCCAGAGTTCTTGCAATTGTTATTTCTCATCTGTGTAGGCTGATGTTCCTTTAGTCTTTAAAGTTGCTGTCCTTTCAATGGGATGTTGCTTTTATCTTCTTTGTTGCCCTTGAGGGTTTGATTGTGGTATAAGGTGGGTTCAGTCAACTGTCTTCATTTATGGAACATTTCAGGATGCCAAGGCTCAGTTCAGCACTCCTTGGCTTCATGTTCTAACTCTTGGGGGCTGGTTCTGGGCCCCTGGCTTTTTTCTCTCACCCTTCAAGATTAGGAACCTACTGCACTGGAGAAACCAAGGTGCTCCTGGTACACTAGCTACAATAATGCAAGTGCATGCACAACAGTGCAGCATGGTGCCTACATGTCATCAGGGATGGGGCCCCAGTGGTGGAGGGACAGCAGGCTGCATGCCCATGCATGCACTATAGGAGGAGTTGGGGAAGGCAAGGTCTGCCCGTGCGCATGTGCCAACAAAGTAATGATGTGGGGCTATGTGTGTTTATGCGCTGGTAAAGCTGCCAAGGATGCTGTAAGGGGAGACTGCAAGTGTGTGGTTGTGCACTGGCATGCGCCAGCCTGCTAGAGTTCTCTGATGGTTAGGTATAGTCTGCCAGTGAAGGAGCTGTGATGTCGGCACCTGAGAATCACTCTGGTTTGGCATCCGAGGCTACAATGCAAGCAGCTGTGGCCACGCTAGGGCCCCAGGAGAGGCTGGCAGACAGAAGGACAATGCTATGTGAAAAAATACACATAGTTTTAAAAAAGACTTGAAAATTCAAACAAAACAAATGACCATTTCAATGTAATTAGTCCAAATTTTGAAGTAAATGCTTTTAAATGCATTAGAGAAAATTGTCTGATAAACAAAAGTTCCTGGATATTACAGCTAAACACTAGCTGCTGTTTTCTTGGCTCTGGCCTAATTGACCATACAGAACTGAAAATAATGAGAAGGCCCTCATTAATTATGCTTTTAAATCCCAGCTACTCAGGAGCCTGGGGCAGGAGATTCACTTGAGCCCAGGAATTTGCTACAAACATGGGCAACATAACATGACTCCTGTCTCAAAATGTTGATAATAATAATAATGTTCTGAATCTTAACCCTGTATTTATATATAATTTTCATTATTCTTCCTATACTTTTCTTTCATTAAGACAAATTCCATTTTCAGAATGTGGAAATGTATTTTAGTAGAAGAAATGAAACTAAGTTTGTAGATCTAGGCTTACATTTACAGAGCATATGAACAACTGTTTATACATTTTTATGCCAGATATAACTTTAAACTATTGTAATTTCTTGGTTGTAGACTTATAGGTGGTTATCATTTTACTTTTTTCATTTGGCTTCATATTTTATAATGAATAAAATACATAATTCTTATATAATACAGTAATTTTTTAAACCAAATGAATATAAATATATTAATGTTATATCTTCCTATGCATTTCAGGTTATATGACATATTTTAATTGTATATTAAATCCATATTTTACAAATGAAGCAAATATTAATTAAAATCTATTTTTGATATATAGTAACGTCTTTAATTCTTATTAGTATATGATGCATTTTTAATAAGTATCATTTTAAATGGACATTGACAAACAATTGTATTTAAATAAAAGTACAACTTTTACTTTTAAATATTAAGAAGGAAAATATTTTCCTGTCTTTCTGAAGGTTTCCTTTTTCATAAAAATGGTACAAATATGTGAAATAGAATCAAATTATGATTTTAATTGTGATTTGTTAAATTTGCCCACTATAGACACAGTCTTCATAATGATTACCACATACTAGTCATCTAGTCCATATAAATATAAATCCAAAATTCACTCAATGCTCATCTACATTGTGCATTACTCTACACTATTTAGGTGAACTGTTTGGAAACATTTAAATATTTGAAAAATACAGCTTACTAGGAAGGAGCTTCAAACCTTGAGAAATTGGGCATGAAAAGTAGCTCTTATATTCATTATTATTATTGCATATTGTATCTTAAATTTGGGGAGAACTTCTGTCTGACTTGTCACCTTTTAGTACTTTTGCCCTGGATCTGGAGAGTGGCAGGACCCTGGAGGAAGAAGATTTGGATACAGAGGATCCCAAGGCTTAGAGGTCTTAGAGTCTCCTAAATCACAAAGGAGTCAATTAAGTCAGTAATGATAGGACAATATCTTCTTAACAGTGTCTTTAGGGATTCACTCATCAGACTGTGGTGCAATCAGCTGCCCCAAATAAGAAAACTGTAATTTGCTGCAAACCTTTTTTGGAGAAGAACCACTATAAACTAACCTTGGTTTAGTTTCAGAATCTATATTTTGTTTCTACCTCAGTTACTACTGTAGGGGAGAAGAAATAATTTTCTCTACTCTTTATAGTTCTTAGCTGGGACAGACCCTTGTAATTAAAGACAGATTAACAAAAGAAAAACAAAAGTTTATTAGCATGCATATTTCATATATACATGGGAAATGTGCAGTGAATTCTCGAAGAGGGGCTTAGAAATATGGCTAATAGAACATCCTCAATAAGACTTGTACATTTTTAGAGAAGTGAAAACACAAAGAAAAAGGACTTTGAGTCTCTAGGGATGGCAAATTGTGATGAGGCAAATAAATGCGAGTTTGTCATGTAGGTGTCTCCAGTGCCATCTCTAGACTGACAAGAGCCTTAAGTAGTTCTCAGAGATTAACCTTTATCCTCCCCAGTAGAGAAGGGAGGACGAACACCTTTATAAATTTACATCTTTCTTTTAGGCAAATAGGGGAGGGCAAAGAGCTTTTCCTGTATCTTCTTCTTCCTAATTGCCTTTAGCTCAAAGCAATCCTTATGCCAAAGAGGTATATTTTAGGGTGGCATAGTCTATTCTCTTACTACTCTACCTTTTTCTTAATGTATCTTACCCCTAAATTCTCTCTTGATTATTTGTGTAACCATAGCTTAGCTCTTCAAGTTGGAGAATTGATTCATCCATGTGAACAATGCCCTGAGACCAGGATCTTGCCTGTTTACTTGTCTCTGAGTGTGTAACCATATCCTTTGATAAGCCTCCTCTTCCCGGTAAAGTCTAGGCATGAGACTTAAATCCCAGCTCCTAATATACCTATAATTACAACTATTTAATAAAAACAAATATGTATACCACTAATAACACGTTTTATTTGTGTGTGTGTGTATATATATATGCACACACATATTAACATATATACACACATGCATATATGCACACATATACATATATACACAACATATATACATCAACACATGTGTGTGCATGGGTGTGTGTGTATTTTTTAAGGGCTATGGTTTGAATATTGTTCCCCTCCAAACATCATGTTGAAATTTAATACCCAGTGTGAAAGTACTGAGAGACGAGACCTTTAAGAGGTGACTTTGTCAGAGGGCTCTGCTGTCTTGAATAGATGAATCCATTCATGGGTTAATGAATTAACGGGTTAAAGGAGGAATGAGTTATCATGGGAGTAAGGCTGGTGGCTATATAAGAAGAGACCTGAGCTAGACACTCAACCACCTCACTGTGTGATGCCCTGTGCTGCCTCAGGACTATGCAGAGTTTACACCAGTAAGAAGAAATGTGTCTCTGTAACGTTGGACTTCCCAGTCTCCAGGACTGTAAGAAATAAATTTCATTTATTATAAATTACTCAGTTTTGGGTATTCTGTTATAAGCAACAGAAAATGGACAAAGGCAAAAGCAAACAAAAGAAACTCTGGTTTTAATAAGTGTTTCATTAGAACAGTTGCGAGTTATTTGGTTATCCTATTCTCCTCCACTGTCGTATTAAGCTATTACATTATTTTCTCAAATGTTTGTGAACTACATTGTAAACATGGGTTTAATGAACCTTCATAAAATAAACAAAATACTTCCTTCAGGCCAGTGGTAGAACCCTGTCTAGTGTACATGCAATTAGTCATGTGTAGTGTCTGAATCCCATTACATTCTTAAAACTTTCATTTCTCCCTTCTTCTCTCTTACTTGCTCCCTCTCTCTTAAAATAACAAACAGTAGTATTCCAGGAAAGTGAAAATCTTAAAGATTCTCAACTCACTCTTAGCTATTTTTATACAAGCCAACATGTAGCTTACTTTCCAACTAAATAAAAGATAAAATGATTTCCTTTATTTCTATTCTCACATAATTTAACTTAAGTGAAAGACTTGTCTTCAGCACATCTGGTTGCAAGAGAGAACAATAAGATGTTTGTAGCAAAATAATGTTTCATAATGAAGTGATTCAGGTATGTGAAAAGCAATTCTCCAAAGAGATTAGAGCCGTAATTTGAATTTGGTTCTGAAGATGAACACCTGTAATAATAACTTTTCTCCATGGTAGCTATCTTTATAAAATTAACAGTGATTCAGATTTATATTTGAAGCTTAATCCATATTAAATTTCAGTGTTAAGGCAATTTAAAGGAAGTAAAAATACTTTCTCTAGGTCAAAAACAAGTATTGTAGGGCTTTAAGACCAACTTTATAAATGTAAAGGCAAGTGTGAGAAAACCGACTGTTTCTTTGTCTAATAAGTTTCTCTTTAAATATGCAAACAGATGTGAAGAAGTAGACAAGTGCTGAATGGTTGTCATTAACATCTTGTTGTATCTTAGTTCAATCAGATGCTTTCTTCTGAAAATGTAAAAGGATGACGTGGAAGAATACTTGTGAAATATTCTTGTAATTAAAAAAATTTATCTTGAAGTTGACAATCAATGTATAAATATACACTTATTCCCTTTTTCTATTGGAACATACTTGACCTTTGGTGACTACAGCCTTATACTATAGTTTGAAGTCAGGTAATATGCCTTCAAATTTGTGCTTTTGCTTAGTCTTGCTTTGGCTACATAGGCTCCACTTTGGTTTGACAGGAATTTTAAGATTGTTTTTTCTAGTTCTGTGAAGAATGATAATAATATTTTGATGGGAATTGCATTGAATTTGTAGATTGCCTTTGGCAGTGTGGTCATTTTCACAATATTCATTCTATCCATCCATGGGCACGGGATATGTTTCCACTTGTTTGTGTCGTCTCTGATTTTTTTGCAGTGTTTTGTAGTAGAGATATTTCATGTTCTTGGTTAGGTATATCCCTAAGTATTTTATTTTATTTTTTTGCAGCCATCATAAAAGGGGTTGAGTTTTTTTATTTGATTCTCCTTGGTTGCCATTGGTGTATAGCAGAGCTACTGATTTAGGTACACTAATTTTGTAACCTGAAACTTTGCTGAATTTATTTACCTGTTCTAGCAGCTTTTTGGAGGAGTCTTCAGGGTTTTCTACGCATATAATATCTTCAGGAAACAGTGACAGTTTGACTTCCTCTTTACTGATTTGAATACATTTTATTTCTTTCTCTTCTCTAATTGCTCTGGCTAGGACTTCCAGTACTATGTTGAGTAGAAGTGGGGAAAGTGGGCATCCTTGTCTTGGTCCAGTTCTCAGGGGGAGTGCTTTCAGTTTTTCCCCATTCAGCATTATGTTGACTGTGGGTTTGTCATAGATGGCTTTTATTACATTAAGGTATGTTCCTTTTGTGCTGATTTTGCTGAAGGCTTTAATCATAAAAGGATGCTGGGTTTTGTCAAATGCTTTTTCTGAGTCTATTGAGATGATCATGTGATTTTGTTTTTAATTATTCTTAGGTGCTGTATCACATTTATTGGCTTGTCTAGGTTAAACCAATGCTGCATCCCTGGTATGAAACCCACTTGATCATGCTAGATTATCTTTATGATACACTGTTGGATTTGGTTAGCTAGTACTCTGTTAAGGATTTTTTCATCTATGTTCATCAGGGATATTGGTTTGTAATTTTCTTTTTTGTTATGTCCTTTCCTAGTTTTGGTATTATGGTGACACTGGCTTCATAGAATGATTTAGTAAGGATTCCCTCTTTCTCTATCTTGTGGAATAGTGTCAATAGGATTGTTTTCAATTCTTTGAATGTTTGATAGAATTCAGCTCTGAATCCATCTGGTCCTGGACTTATTTTTGTGGGCAATTTTTAAAATTACTATTTCAATATTGCGGCTTGTTATTGGCTTGTTTAGAGTTTCTATTTCCTTTTGGTTAAATCTAGGAGGGTTGTATATTTCCCGGAATTTATTTATCTTTTCTAGGTTTTCGAACTTGCATGCATAAAGGTGTTCATAGTAGCCTTGAATGATTTTTTGCTTTTCTGTAGTTAGTGTTGGTTGGGATATCTCCTGTTTCATTTCTAGTTGAGCTTATTTGGATCTTCTCTTCATTTCTTGGTTAATCTCACTAATGGTCTATCAATTTTATTTATGTTTTCAATGAACCAGCTTTTTGTTTCACTTATCTTTTGTATTTTTTTCTGTTTCAATTTCATTTAGTTCTACTGTGATCTTTGTTGTTTCTTTTCTGCTGGGTTTGGGTTTAGTTTGTTCTTGTTTCTCTACTTCCTTGAGGTATGACCTCGGTTGTCTATCTGTGCATTTTCAGACTTTCTGATGTTGGCATTTAAGGCTATGAACTTTCCTCTTAGCACCACCTTTGCTGTATCCCAGCATGGTACTGGCATAACAATAGGCACATAGACCAATGGAACAGAATAGAGGACACAGAAATAAAGCCAAATACTTATGGGCAACTGATCTTCTTCAAAGCAAACAAAAACATGAAGTGTGGAAAGGGCACCCTGTTGAACAAATGATGCTGGGATAATTGGCAAGCCACATATCGAAGAATGAAACTGTATCCTCATCTCTCACCTTATACAAACATTAACTCAAGATGGATCAAGGACTTAAATATAATAACTAAAACCATAAAAATTCTAGAAGATAACATCAGAAAAACCCTTCTAGACATTGGCTTAGGCAAAGACCTCATGACCAAGAACCCCAAAGCAAATGTAACAAAAACAAAGATAAATAGATGGAACTTAATTAAACTAAAAAGCTTCTGCACAATAAAAGAAAACAATTTGCAGAGTAAACAGACAACCCACAGAGTGAAAGAAAATCTTCAGAATCTATACATCTGACAAAGGACTAATATCCATAATCTACAAGGAACTCAAACAAATCACCAAATAAAAAACAAATAATCCCATCAAAAAGCGGGCTAAGGACATGAATAGACAATTCTCAAAAAAAAAAAAAAAAAATACATATGGCCAACAAACATATGAACAAATGCTCAACATCACTAATGATCAGGGAAACATAAATCAAAACCACAATGCGATATCACCTTCTTCCTGCAATGGCCATAATCAAAAAAACAACAACAAAAAAATTGATCCTGGTGGGGATGTGGTGAAAAGGGAACACTTTTCCACTGCTGGTGAGAATGTAAACTAGTTCAACCATTCTGAAAAACATGTGGAGATTCCTTTAAGAACTAAAAATAGAACTACCATTCTATCCAGAAATTTCACTACTGGATATCTACCCAGAAGAAAAGAAGTCATTATGCAAAAAAGATACTTGCACACATATATTTGTAGCAGCAAAATTAGACAATTGCAAAAATATGGAATCAGCTCAAATGCCCCTCAATCAATGAGTGGATAAAGAAATAGTGGTATATCTATACCATGGAGTACTACTCAGTCATGAAAAGGAACAAAATAATATCATTTGCAGCAACCTGGATGGAATTAGAAACCATTATTCTGAGTGAAGTAACTCAGGAATGAAAACCCAAACATTGTATGATCACTCCTAAGTGGGAACTAAGATATGAGGATGCAAAGGCATGAGAATGATATCATGAAGTTTGGGGACTCGGGGGGGGGAAAGGGTGGGAAGGGGGTGAGGAATAAAAGACTACAAATCGGGCACCGTGTACACTGCTTGGGTGATGGGTGCACAAAAATCTCAGAAATCACCACTAAAGAACTTACTCATGTAACCAAAACCACCTGTTCCCTAAAACCTATGGAAATAAAAAGTAAAAATAAAAACAAGGAAAAGAAACATATTTGATCTTTGATTACTGTAAGAGATAAATATTTAGACTATTCCTAAATAATTATTAGGTAAATAAAAATCAGTGTGGTACCTGTTGGATTTGATAAACTAAATAATTTGAAAATCCCAAATCATTATGGAACCTACATTTGCCTGTACAACCTTGTATGTTACCACTACCAAGCAATATAGTGCAAATGTTGGAAGCACTAAGGCTGTGGCCTTTCTGGCTGTATTTAAATCTAGCATCTTCTCATTACTAGCTCTATGACTCAATGCACTAGCTCATCAGCATCACTGAATCTTAGTTTCTCCATTTCTAAAAGAGGTGTAATGATAGTTTCCAGTTAGTAGGGCTGCAGTTTGAAATTTGCATCTATGCAGGATATCCCTTAATGCAACCAGGTCTTCCCTTTCTAGGCTTTTCCTGGATCTAGGAGAGATTAAATGACAGCCTGAGATTCTGACACCTTTAAGGTCTGAAAAGAGATATTACCATCTATTCACTCTGAAGGCTTCATCTACATAACAAGAACCTTGGCCTCTACAACTCCCCTTATCTTAACTCAAGCATTTATTGCTACTGTTTAAGTCTTTACACAGGCTTAGCTCTTTCAACCAATTGCCAATTAGAAAATCTTTGAATCTACCTAAAACCTGTAAGCCCCACTGTCACCAGTTCAAGATATCCTGCCTCATTAGACTGAACCAATGTACACCTTCCATGTGTTGATTTATGATTTACCTACAATTTTTGTCTCCCAAAAATGTATAAAGCCAAACGGTAACCTGACTGTCTTAGGCACACTTTCTTAAGAACTCTTGAGACTGTTTCTCAGTCCATCATCACTAATTTTGACTCAGAAAAAGCCTCTTCAAATATTTTATAAAGTTTGTTTTTCCTGTTAAGAGTACACACACAGAAAGTCTTCAGAAAAATGTCCAGACATGACAGCAATTGCTTTGTAGAGCATATTGTACATTCCTCATCCAAACTGCTGGGGTCCAAAATTCTTTCAGATTTTGATTTTTGTAAGATTTTGGAATATTTGCATTGTACTAACAGGTTGAGCATCCCTAATGCAAAAATTTGAAATCTGAAATGTTCCATTTAGCATTTCCTTTGAGTGTCATTTTGGCACTCAAAAAGGTTTGTATTTTGGAGCATTTTAGATTTCGGATTTTCAGATTAAGGAGACTCTGCCCATAGTCATCATGATTATTGTCAGTGTTCAAGAACACAATCCCTCCAAGTATGGCACCTTGGCCTACTGAGCATTTTATACTGAAAGACATTGAGAAAAACTGCAGAAGCAGGAGTGATGTTCACCTGCTGCCTTCTCCCTGAAGAAGGCCATAAAATCTAGGAAGGCCATTTGCTGAACTTTCTCCTTTCTGCCCAGAAGACCCTCATGTCAGGTGTCCTGTGCTATACCCAAAAGGAAGAAATGTCACACAAGAACACAAAAAAGAATCTAAACAAACAGGCCTCAGTAAGTTTCCTCAGTTTATTACCAATAGATCCTCTCTTTTGTCTCTTAATTATACTTCTGCATGTCTGTTTGTAAAAGCAAACAGCTTTCTCTAGATCTTTTCATCTTTATTTCTGAAGGCTTATTTTACATACATTTGAATGTTTTTCTATTGTTAATCTTCTTTTGATATAAGGCTGTCTGCATGAACCTTGTAGTGGGTGAGGAAAAAATTTCAGTTACTTCAATAACAGAGTATAGGAAAACTATAGTGATAAGTCATATTTTTATTATAACTAAATTACTTGTAAGGATAAATAGGATTTAACCTTTAAGTTGTCACAAAATATTTGTTTCCTGTATAAACTATGACCTAAAATTAAACAGAAATATCTGCTTTGCAGTTTATAAAACATTTCTATAAACATTATCTCTTAGTTTTGTGTTTCACTGAAGTATTTTTATAGTGATCAATCTTTTACAAAAGGGAATAGGCTTATAAACAAGTAATTGAACAATAATGAATAAAGTAACTATAATACTAGGTAAGTAAATAAAGTGATCATATCATCTTGGAATTTATAATATCCATACAAATAAATTTATACTCAGATATATAATTTTGATGTTAAGATAACTGATCACAAAAACTTCAAGAGAGTATAGACATGGTCACAAAGCTGAATACTCTCAAAAGACATGGTCTAGGAAGAATGTGAGGTGATATAAAAGCAAGTTCTTACAACACAATTTTAAAATAATTGCAAAGCAAAAGAAATAGGGCAATATTTCTCAAATTATGATCCACGTAATTGATGCATCAAAATCACATGTAATATTTCAAAAAATGTGGATTCTTGAGCCACACTCAAGTCTTCCTGAGACAAGAGAGCTTACTAGGTGATGTTTATGCATGCTAAACTTCGAACTAGGGAAAATATGCAGTACTCTGACTAAGAGATATAGTGGGAACTAGTGAGAGGCAAAGAGAATCACTTAATTTCTAATATTTTAAACAAATAATCTTCAAGGTAGAAGGATAAACAAAATCTAATTTTAAAAAAATCCTGAACTTCATAAGTGAGCTATTAGATATCAACCGATAATTATAATTATTATATTTTATACTAGTCATTATAGTTATTATAATATTCTATAATTACACAAGTTCACATTTCTTGCCCAGATAAGTTACATTCAATGCACAAGAAATAAGTTGAAGCATTTATTACAGAACCATTATTGGAGATAACTGAAGACTTACAGATAATTTGAAGGACTAGGAGAAAGTTGTCTGTACTTCTTTTTTTCTTTCTTATAAAAGTTTGCTCTCTACAAACTTATACAATTGAGCTCAGCAACAATCTCAATGAAATTAAACAAAATTATGTTAGGACTTAAGAAAGTATGGATAAAGCCTGACTGTTTATTGAGAATAAAAATAATGTTTATTTCTCTTGACTTTTGTCCTGTTTTGACAGAATTATTTAACTTGGATAGTGAGGGCCACAGACATCTGGATTTCAACAAAGCTGCTGAAAATATTCCTCATTACATTTTTCAGAGAACTGACTTAACTGAATTTCAGATAACAATAACCTAGTGATTTTAATCTAAGTTCATACTAAGACAGCAGTAAGCTATGGTACAAAGACAGAGAAAGCATTTTAGGCTACATCAGTAGAAGTGCAACATCTCAAGTAAGGGAGATGAAAATTCTCTGTGTAAGGAAATTGGGACAAATATTGATTCTTATGTTTGTTACAGGGCACACTTTAATAAGACACTGAAAAAATTGTCTTCGGTTCTGAGATTTGCACAAAACTAGATGATGATATGTTGAAAGTGACACAGAGGTAACTTCTTCATTGGGCAGTAAATTGGGCTAAATGACCTCTTTCATGTTCTAAGTTTCCATGATGCTATGTCTTTTTTATCTCAAAGATAGGTAAGACTTAAATCCCAAGTGATATTATCCTAGTCTGTTAATACTATGACTCTGAAACTCATAATTTCAGGCACCATGATAAAATAGCAAAATGACAATGCAGTAAATCTTAGAATGAATGTTAGTGTGTAAAGCTGACTTTCCTTCTTGATATTAAGGTTATAAAATACTGGGAAGGAAATAAATGTCTCCCATTAGTACTAGATGAAAATATATTTTTCTCTCATGGGATTAGTAAAGGTTGGAAATGTTTTGTGTTTTGTTTGCTCTTTCTTCTAAATTTAAAAGTCTAATCTGTTTTATTAAATGAGTGAGCCTATGGTTTTGGTATTGCATGTAATTTTTAGGTGTGTTGTGGAAATTGTACCAAGATGAAAATATTTAAAATTTGTTTTAGGATATACCAGCTGTTTTAGGTATAAAATTCTTTGGAAGCATGATCAGTGTCAAAATGATAATGAATTATAAATTAAGAAAACAATTTTTAAAGCTGATAACAATGCAATCAACTGAGTAATTTTTTAATGACTTTGGATTTCACTAGAGAAGTTACTACTTCAAGATTTTCATTTATGAAGTCAACGTTTATACTATATCTGTTCTATGTATTGAATTGAAGTACAGTCAAATATAAAGTCACTTTTCTTTATTTAATGAGGAATCATATGAGGATAAAATACCTTAACAGATCGTATAAGGATAAAATACCTTAAAATACCTTAACAATTTACTCATCACTGAGAAAAGAAACCTAATTATTTTTTTCTTGATTCTTCTTATTTTCAGATATTTAACATTATGCTATCAATCTCTTTAGAATCTGAATCACTATTATTTCCTCAAAAAGGCTTTAGCTTTGTGCTTATATCACTTGGCAAAAAGGAGTCTTCAGATATTATGGCATTCCTTTTTAAATTATTTTTATGTAATTTTTAGTAAATTAACAAAGTTGCCTCAGTTTTTTTAAATACACATTCAGTAATACTTTTCCACTCATCATTGGTCCTATTTGACATTTTATGAACTGTACTACCCATGAGAATGCATAATTTGAAAGCAATATAATTCAAGGATGCATATAATCAAAACATGAAGCCATTAAAAATAATTAAATAAAATACCTGGTAAATTTTGGGTCACTGTGCCAAAAAGTGCTAGTTACTACTTAATATCCTTTCTCTCCTTTCTTAGGAAGAAATCTAGTCCCATGATACAGCTAAAATACTACATGTACATCCCTTCTTTACTAGTTGTGACCCTGTGAGCCAGTTCTAGCTGATGAGATATAGACGCATGGAGTTGATGAGACTCCTGAAATGGCTTCAAATGGAGCTAAGCTGGCTGGGAGGAGCCTTTTTGCCCATTGCCCTTTCATTCTCCATGCCCTTCTTTGTGCTGCAATACACAAATGGTATTTGGAGTTCTAATGTCATCTTCTCTCTTTGAATAGATGTAGAAGGATGTGGAACAGAAAAATGGAAGGAGCCAGAGTGCTTGATGACATTATGAAGTCACCTTGCCAACTCTGTAATGCCTACTGCTGGACTTGTTCTTTTGTGTGATGATGAACACTAATTTATTTCAGCTGCTAGAGTCTGATATGCGTTATGAATAACAAAACACAACTCCTAACTGATACTGGCACTCAGTAAGATAACACGTGGTAAGATACAACTTTCATGTCTGAAGCAGTGGTGAAATGGTTTATATTGCACATGATACCATAATGCAGAAAATCTTTGGCAGAGGAGTAAGTGTACATATAGTCATTGTTATTGTTGTGTGGTACAATAGGTCACTCATCATATACCTGTGAGATATATATATATATAAAATATATGTCAGGGATAGGTTTCTGGAGTACTCATCCATGAACAGGTTCTTAAATATTTCTGCCAAGAAAAATATGGCAAGGAGGCACTACCTACATAGCAGAGATGATCGTGGATTACTACATAGAAACATACACTTAACTCCGAAAAAACACACATTATGCTTCTCAAGACAGGGTCCCACAGACACTACTGTCCCTAATTTTTTCTCTGTTTTTTTGGCATGAGAATGGATTAGAGTTGGATAGTAATAAAAAACTCTAACAAAAAATGACGTCATTGGAGAGCAACTGTGTCTAATCCAATTCAATATTTGGCCAGCAAAATACCTTATGAATGGTCAATTAAAGATAAAATGTTAATTATTCAGCAATTTTCACTACTGTATTCAGTGTCCCATACCCCCACTTTTCCTCCAGACAAGAGAAATAAAACTTATCATAAATAAGACCTACTTTTAAAAACACACCAACTTGTGTTTGCCCCCAAAAGTGGTAATTCTCAAACTTGTAATTTGGATGCTTTCATATACATTTGGAATTTTTCTGTTTATTCTTTCTCCAGGCTCCAGGTGTTTTCCTCATAAAAGAAAGAAAGCTGGGAAAGGTTGTATCTGATGCCAGTTTCATTTGATGACAGAGAGACCAGAAGACTGCCAGTGGTAATCCACCAGGTTCTTCTGATCTGGACGTTTCATCTTCACTGGGGGCCACACTAGGCCTCAGTGTGTTGCCTGCAAAGGCTCTATGGCTCTATGGACAGGCTTACTGTCCAGTGTGGGCCACAGGACTCTGCAGAAGCTGGAGAATGAAAAGGTAAAAGAGGCAGGACATTCTAACTCCTCAGAGAGTATCGGGTGGATCATGAGGTCAGGAGATCAAGACAACCTGGCTAACACGGTGAAATCCCGTCTGTACTGAAAATACAAAAATGTTAGCCGGGCACGATGGTGGGCACCTGTAGTCCCAGCTACTCGGAAGGTTGAGGCAGGAGAATGGCATGCGCCCAGGAGGTGGAGCTTGCAGTGAGCTGAGATCGCACCCCTGCACTCCAGCCTGGGTGACAGAGTGAAACTCCATCTCGTAAAAAAAAAAAATCATTGAGTTCTATAGTTCTATAGTTAAGAAAAACTGGCAGCAAAACTTTTCAAAGAAAAGCATATCACAGAATTCCAATGTCTGAAACTGACAACAGCCAATATAAACAGAGGCCCTTTGTTGAAGTTTGAAGGGAGTAACAAAGCTTCACCTTACTGAATTTCCCCACTTGGCCACTTCTCCCTAAGCAACTAATTAAGTTCTCTCAGAAAGGTCCAAGTACCACAGGCACCTCAGAATGGACTGAACACAGTTTGGAAGCTTCTTGTCTATTTTGCCTTCTTCTATATTCTTCTACCATTTTATAATCTGGGCACTTCATGAAGAAATTGAAACCAGAGCGTTTCAGTAATTTCCCCATGGTTACATTATTAGAGAAAGAAGTGAAATTAGACTATGGGACTCTAGTATATTTTTCCATTATACAATACTCTCTGGATACAAAGGGAATGACTCTTGACATCATTGGAAACTAAGTTTCAAATCCTTTCCCATCTGAGTACCTTAAGTAGAGGAAAGAGTGGAATGTGTCACATACTTCTGAATCATGTCCGAAACTGAAGGCAATCATGGCTAATCATTGAGGCAGTAATTCAGGGAAACTGTCTTAGACTACATCAAAATTCATGGCAAGCATGGACAGTTCAATCAATTAGTATACTATTTATTTTTTATCAACTGTGTGTTCAGTGTTCTGGAGGATATAAAAGAAGCATAAAACATGGCACCTGACCTTAAGGAATTCACTATTTTGTTAGGCCAACAATGTATGTTTCTCTCTCTCTCTCTCTCCGTGTGTGTGTGTGTGTTTAGAAGATAGATATCAGTTGAATTGTATAGAATTTCAAAAAAGTTTATTGTAATTAATGAAAAGAAGACAATCAGATTATCTTACTTATCAATTAAAAATGGGAGAGAGAGAAGAGGAGGATAAAAAGAAAGAGGAAGAGGAAGAGGTTCTTCAGGAATTTGGTTTTAGTCTTTGGAGGTATCAGTGGATTGATGGGTCTGTGACTACTCAAAGTCTCTTGTCTGGTCAAATTTCTAGAAAGATGAGGCTAAGAACTTCTGGAGAGAGAGATAGCATGTGGTAAAACAGTTTTAACATAAAAGAAAACAGAAACGAAGAATGGAGAAATGGAACAAGGAGCTTAGAATTTTCTAACTACTAAATTTTCTGAAATTAGTCTCTGTAACTTTAGACTCATGAGTCATTTTCTAAGCTTGTGTAAAATGTTTAAATTGTTTTCAATCAAACTTAACTCAAATAAGTTAGAATAAATGAATCCAAATTGCCTGGTAAAGTATATATATAGAAAGCAAAACATGATATATATCATTATTATGTTGAAATATTATGTTCTGGTACTCAGGATTCACATAGTTAAAGTTACAAAAAGGGAATGCAAAAGTGTTGGACTTTTTAGTATGTTTTGTAAAAGAAAAAGCACTGAGTGAAAAATGGGAGCCAAGAGCTTTGGTCCTATTTCTACTACCAAGTGTCCAGTTTCCCTTGGATAAGAGCAAGGTAAGGAAGCCTCGATTTTCTTCTCTGATGACTAGGGAGAAGATGGGTGATTTTAAAGAAATTTTCTGTTTTTCAATTTATGTAAATCTGAGATTGACTCAAAGTCCTGGTGTAATCTGCAAGTATCTTTAAGATTTGTTCTGTGAAATCCACCATGCATAAACTTATATGACTTTGAAATCTAAAAAAAAAAATTTTTTTTGTGTATGTGAACTTTTTTATATCAGCTTTCCAGCCTTGTACTGTCTACATAAACTCATTTCCGAGACTTCTAAATAATTGTCACTGATTAGGATACAAGGAAAATTTGGTTTCTAAATCATAACATGTGGGAAGTGTGTGCTTGTTTTCTCTGACATTAACAGGATCTTAATTCCTTCTGAGAAGTTGAGTTAACACAGGTTTAATCTTGTATACGTGTTATTATTGATAATGAATCAGATTTTCCATTTGATAGAAAATATGATTGTGTTCTGATGAGAGTGACATTTAAAATTGGTTTCCTAGACCCTGGCATGCCCAGAGAAACCTCACAGATGGAAGACGAGAAAAATGTCAGAGAAGCTGGTACACTTCGATTTGTTTCTGCTGCTTGTATTTTTCTCCTGATACCTGCTTCTTGGAATTGCCTGTAGTGCACCTCAAAAGAAAAATATGTTGCAAAATGCTCTATTAAAGCAGTGCACAATATTTTAATACATTTTAAAAAGGAAACAACTTTCTCTGCTCTCCTATGGCTGACCTCTCTACCCCACATGCATCGTCTTCCCTTCCCTTGATTCCTCGGGACACTGTAGTGTTTTTCTGAAGGACAGAAACAAAAGGAAACTTGGTGCTTTTAATACAGATTAGATACTGCAAGAAATTCCCATTTCTCACCATGGCCCTTTCAACAGCAGTTCAAGAAGTCACTGTTGCAAAGACGGATATATGTATTTTGAGAAAAAACAAACCAAAAATAAACCAAAACAAAAAAAGAACAAGGAAAAACAAAGAGCTGAAGTCTCTTCTATATGTCACAGTGTTTTAAAAACTGTCCATCATGGTAACCATGTCTTCCTCTCGAAGGCAAAGCTTTAGAGGTTCATCTAAAAACCTATGACAAGTGACCTCTGGTTTTAGTGGTTGGAATTTTTACAATCTGTAAGTCACATGTCACATAACATATGAAAAAACATCTGATCTAGAAATAAAAGGTTATTCTATTTATTTAAAAACTTCTGGAAGAAATAAATTCAAAATGAAACAAATTGATTAAATCTGACAAAATTATGGTTCATTGCAAATTCATGCACTGCTCAGTAATGACTTTATGCTTCCTATCTTATTCCCCATTATTCTCCTCTTTTTAAGGTCTTGGATACAAAATTCATACATATTTTTCCATTCTCAATGACATTGTCCTAAAAATCTTTTATGTTAGATTGCTTTTGGATATTAATCTCATCAAAACTTCATCAAAATGCAACAGTCAACATTAAAATTCCTATCTTTCTCTACAATAGAAAAAACATTATTAATGTTCTAAGTTTAGTTTACTAAAAATGCAAATGTACTCTTCCCAGTCAGAACTGCCCAGCATCCTTACAATTGTGACTTAGTCAGGCAGGTGGAAATGATGTTAGTTTTATTAGCAGCTTCTGGGCTAAATGCCTTAGGTAACACAAATCAGAGGAATGATATTGCAGTGACATTGTCCTTTAACAAAGGAGTGATACTTAACATGAGAAATCTGCAGTCTGGTCACTGAAAACTAAGGAAAATAACCACTGTTCATTATTGTGAAACAGGAGAAAACAAGGCATCATCAGTTAAACATGGTTTTTCCTTCCAGAACTGAAAAGCACGTTAATCCAAATGACAAATTGGATGGAGTTTCTTACAAAATTGTGGGCTTTTCATTTCTGGATGTGCTCAGACAACAGATGGACACTAATCTATGGGAATCCTGCAATAGGTGGAAGTTGTACCAGGTGAGCTCTAAGCTTTGTTTAATACAGAGATTTTGTGCTCTAAGAACCATATGGTGAGGGCATTAAAAACAAGACTGAGAGAAAAGAGACACTGTTAATCTCAGTTTTCTTACAATTTCTTCTTGCCGGCTCTTTGAAAAGCTGACCTTTTTTACTCCACACTTTTCTGGCATTTTTAACTTTATCTATACTCTGCTAGCCTACTCCCTAAGTTTGTTTCTATGCTCATAAACACCATTTAGAAACCATTAACAATTGTATTTATTAAATACATTATCAAGTGTTCTGAGGCATAGTCTCAAAGATGCCTTTGAGATGGATACATCTTAAGATGAAGATTATGAATGGCACTGTGTTTGTGGCAGAAGGGAAGAGCATAGGAGATTATTCCCCAGCTCTCTTGATTTTTACCTGATGATTTACAAGGTATGTAAATTAGGAGACAACCACAGAAGGTACATTTAATGACATCTTAATGCATCATGGAATTTACGACAAGGCATGAATAGCTTGTGCACTCAACCATTGGTAGCAGATGCTGCAATAATTCTACTTAATACTTAGAAGCAAAGTAAAGCATATTGTTTTTTGTAAAAATGTTTACAAAACATTAATAAGAATAATACACATCATTCAATGCTGAACATATAATCTGAAATCCTATTTTATAAATATTTATAAAGGAGACATTTTTGTTCTCAACACACATTGATTTCAAGCCCGGATTCTAGGATGCTGCATGGTTTTCTTTCTCTTTGTATATATTTAACTAGAGTAAGACTAACTGACTCATAGGGCCAGCATCACTTTGTACTGTACCTACTTAGTGAGAGCCTAAAGGAGTTGCTTTGAATCAATTCATAAAGTATCCTCTCCACTACATGAGCTCAGTTAGAGGCTTGGAAATGGAACTTTTACTATTGTGTTGGACAGTAACTATTGTGTTTGGAAGAATTAAAGAGCTTCGTTAATTTTCAGAAAGTACCCAGTTTCTAAACTACGTGGTGTTACTTGATGTTTATAGAATAAGAAACCATAAAAATGAATGCCATCAATTTTCCATCAATGCCTCAAATGTTGGCTTGATTATTTATAATGATCAGTTATAGGCAGGATTAGTTACGCATATGAAAGGAGGCAGAATATTTTTGAGAAAATAACTCTACATTCCAATATTGCAGTAAATGTGATTTACTGTTCAAAGTGCTATAGTTCTTCACTGCTAACTACAGTTGCAGGCATCTTAGTCACACCATTTTCTTTCTGGCAGCAGTACGTTTTTCTATTTGCAGTTGTATTATGTTTCTTTTAATGACTTTTACCAGCCAATGTCAGGATTTTTTCTCCTCCTTTTAATGGGGAAATCGTTTTAAAGAAATAGGATACTGTGTGATTTTCTTTCAGTTAAAATATTCCTAATTGCTAATTGCTCTTCAACACTGTAATACTGTCTATCCTTAGCTTCCTGTGTTTGGTCAAAAATGTCAAGATCGTGAAATAAATCATTTTTATAACTTTATTTGTGTAAGTATTTAAATGTGGATTAAGTTTAACATGGCAAATTTAGCCTTCTTAAGCAATGTAGTGAAAAGCAGCAGATGAAATGTGAACCTTGGGAAAGTGAAAAGAGCTTTATGGTCTAAAGTATATGCTATAGCAGCTAAGTAAGAATGGATAGATTTAAAGTGGTTAGGTGCTATGCGTAGGAGTGATTTTAAAAGTACTGCTGAATTTGTTTCATTAATACCATTTAAACCTGTCTAACCCATTTGAACACAATGTAATTGGTTATTTAAATCAACCTCGAGACATTTGACTTTAGCATCATCATGTCTAAACTCTTTACATCATCAGCTCATGTCTTACCATTTAAAGATGCTGAGATTTGTAACATCTCTAAACTTGGTGTTTGTTTTAGATGTCTGAATATTGCAACATAAATGACATATCCACACCTATCCACAGAGATCTCTGTCAGGAATTAGAAAACTATGCCATGTGTTTTTTGTAGTATTATTATTATTTTTTACAGAGTCTCACTCTGTCACCCAGGCTGGAGTGCAGTAGCACTGTCTCAGCTCACTACAGCCTTCACCTGGATTCAAGCGATTCTCCTACCTCAGCTTCCTGAGCAGCTGGGATTACAGGCGTGTGCCATCACACTCAGCTAATTTATATCTTAAGTATTTAAAAAGCTATTTTGACCCACTCTTGTCCTAACTGCCAGAAATTGAAATATTGTAAGAAAGAACTGGTAAAATAAATACTTCTTCTTTTCTATTCCTGTATATTACTGTATATTATAGATTTGTTCAACATATTGAAATATTTTAACAAAATTTTATCTCAATTGTGTCTAGGATACCCTGTGAAATAAATTCTAGCACCAACATAAATATTTATAAGAATATAGTACTAAAAATAATCTAGTCATTGGCACTTAGGAAGATTTATCTAATTGAAATAAATTAGGATAAATTAAATTTCTATTTAAAATACCAATGTTTATTTTTAAGTACTAATTGTTATTGTAAAATAAAAGGCTTCATAAATGTTTAGAGTTTTCTTGGTATCACAAACTTTGTTTTGCAGTGGGAAGAAAAAGAATGGCAAATAATGAATGTGTTCCATAGCCTGTTTGCCCAATTAAAGTAGATAGAGTCAGAGACTATGGTTTAAATAGGTTTAGAGTAAATCTAATATAACAATATTCCAGAGTCCAATTGCGGTCTAGGTATACCTAAGTGTCTTTCTTTTAAGGCCATACTCTTAATTCCCTCATTGGACTCCACATTCATGACCTTTCCAGGAGGCTGGCTCATTGCCTAAGCTCGAACTCCATGCCAGCCACTGCTATTCACGTGTGCTGGATCATGTGCCTCCAACAGCCACTAAATTGCTATCTTCTTCTTTACTATTTTTGCCATGACTTGCAGTTTGAGGTGAGAGAGCCTCCTGTTTGTCCTCCAGCTCTTTTCCCTAGTCTTTTCTGAGAATGTCCTCTGTTCTCTGCTGCTTTCACCTAGAGTATGACAGAGACCAGGGTAGCAACAGTAGCACAAAGAAAATGAAATTTTATACATTCGATTGTACTTAATATTCAGCACAACCCCATTTGGAGAGATGAGAGGAAAGGCTTAGGGAACTTCAGTACTTTGCTCAAAGTCACACAAGTATGATGAGACCAGTTTCTGATTCCTAATCTGTCTTTCCATACTGAATCATAGTGGTGGCAGCATGAATGCCCAGTAAATATATACTTCTACATATGAGCCCAAGACTGTGTTATTAAGCCAGTGCCATATCTACTATTATTTCTGGTTCTATCTAATATGGCATAAATATTATTAAGGCATTACACCATTTAGTTTGCAAATAGATTACAAACTAAGTCTGACATCTTCAATTACTTTGAAAAATGAACTATTTAATGAAAAATGTAAGTTTTGTTCAAAAATAATTTTGACTGGATGTTTTGAAATATTAAACTTAGCAATAAGGGTTGTGTGGGCAAAAGTTTTTAATCAACTCCTTCTCTAAGAGTTCAGTTTTTCAAAAAACATATCCTTATTCTTAACACTTGGCATGTGAATAGGAGTCTGAAAAAAATAATGAGCTATGGGTAATAAGTAAGTGATTCTAGGAAAATGCTTGAGGAAATGTCAAACTAAGATTATAGATTGTTGAGACTGCTATTCTTGTAACTTATTTTCCTGGATACACTCTTGGACATATTTTCATCAGTATTTTATTTGTTGTTGGTAACAGGCCCCCAAACCTGGCCATAAATTGGCCCCAAAACTGGCCATAAACAAAATCTCTGAAGCACTATGACATGTTTCTGATGGTCTTGACGCCCATGCTGGAAGGTTGTTGGTTTACTGGAATGAGGGCAAGGAACACCTGGCCCACTCAGGACAGAAAACCACTTAAGGCATTCTTAAACTACCAACAATAGCATGAGCAATCTGTGCCTTAAGGACGTGTTCATGCTGCAGATAACTAGCCAGAGACCATCTCTTTATTTTGGCCCATCCCTTTATTTCCCATAAGGAATACTTTTAGTAAATCTTATGACTGACTTGCTATCAATAAATATGTGGGTAAATCTCTGTTCAAGGCTCTCAGTTCTGAATGTTGTGAGACCCCTGATTTCCCACTCCACACTCTATATTTCTGTTTGTGTGTCTTTAATTCCTTTAGTGCTGCTGGGTTAGGATCTCCCCGACCAAGCTGGTCTTGGCAAGCAGCGCCCATATGTGGGGCTGAAATCCAGGTTGAAGGGTCGCCAGAGCAATGGTTGGAGAATGTGGAACTAAGCTGGAAGACACCCTAGTACTCTTAAAGCAATCCCCATGGTGAGTAAGAAGGGGAGCTCAGAAGCATCAGGGTAACAATGGGACAAGTGTGGGCTCTGGTTCATTCCACTTTGGAACCTCTTATCACTAATAATAAGGGGGAAGGAGAGTATAACAAAGTAACAGAAGAAGTAAAAGAGCAGGTTTGCTTGCCAGCTAAAGCTAAAGCAGCAAACGAGGAAGAGGTTCATCCCTACCCTTCTGCATTCCCTCATTATTTTGAAGAAAAAGAGTGGTATGACCCTCTAGATCTTTCTTTTCCAGAGGACATTGGGCAAAAAGTAGTTGCCCTAGTGACTGTTCGAGCAGCGCCTCGAGTGTCTGCTCTCAGTTCTATTCAGGCAGGAATTCAGTAAGCTAGATGAAAGGGTGATTTAGAAGCTTGGCAGTTCTCTGTCAGAATAAAACCCCTAGATCAACAGGGAAATATTATAACTATATTTGAGCCTTTTCCTTTTAAATTCAGGAAACACCATGAGGGGCCCATTCTGGGCCCCATTCCAAACTGTAGCATTTCTGGCTCAGGCCATTCCCTCACCCCTGTAGAATGTCTGTCCCCCTTCACAGCTGGTAGTGCTGCAGTAGATATATGCTGCACAAAAGCGGTGAAACTTCTGCCTGGGTAACCCCTGCAAAAGGTCCCAACAGGGGTCTGTGGACCCTTGCCAGCGGGGACGATAGGATTACTTCTAGGAAGGTCTAGTTTAAATTTAAAAGGGATATAAGTACAAACAGGAGTCATTGATTCAGATTGCAATGGGGAAATTCAAATTGTTATATCTACTTCTCCTTCCTGGAAACCAGAGCCAGGAGAGTATATAGCACAGCTCCTGATTGTGCTGTATGTGGAAATGGGGAAAAGTGAAATTAAATGAACAGGAGGATTTGGAAGCACAAATAAACAAGGCAAAGCAACTTATTGGGTAATCAAATTACTGATAAATCACTGATAAATCAAATTACTGATATTGACAAAATACTGATAAATTTATCTTTTCCTATTCAGGGAAAGAAATTTAAAGGTTTGGTAGATACAGGAGTGGACATTTCAATCATTTCTATACAGCGCTAGCCATCCACGTGGTGAATTCAACCCACTAATTTAACATAGTTAGAGTTGGTAAAGCCCCTGAAGTATATAAAAGTAGTTATATTTTGCATTGTGAAGGGCCCGTTGGCCAACCTGGGACTATTCAACCAGTTATAACTTCTGTACCTATAAATTTTAAGAGATTTATTACAACAATGGGGAGCACAAGTTCTAATTCCAGAACAATTATATAGCCCTCAAGTCAACATACGATGCATGAAATGGGTATGTCCTTGGTATGAGACTAGGAAAACATTTGCAAGGTTTGAAGGAACTGCTTCAAGTGGAAAGACACAGTTCCCACCATCATTTTTGATGGCAGCCATTGTTAAGCCTCCAGAACCTATACCTTTAAAATGGTTAACAGATAAACCAATTTGGATAGAACAATGGCCGCTAAGTAAAGAGAAACTGGAGGTTTTAGAGGACATCATTAATGAACAATTAGAAAACGGACACATAGCTCCAACATTTTCCCCTTGGAATTCTCCAGTTTTAGTAATTAAGAAAAAATCAGGTAAATGGAGAATGTTAACTGATTTAAGAGCTATTAATTCAGTTATGTAACCTATAGGGACATTAGTAAATGACATTACCATTGTGCCACAGAAAGTAACCATACATAGGGATCAATTGAAAACATTAAGTGACTTTCAAAAATTAAGAGGGGACATTAATTGGATATGACCTACCCTAGACATTCCTACCTATGCCATGAGTAATCTATTTTCTATCCTAAGAGGAGATCCTAGTCTCACTAGCCCTCAGCAATTCACAAAAGAAGCTGAGGCAGAGCTGCAGCTAATGGAAAAACAAGTCCATAAAGCTCAAATAAATAGAATAGATCCAGAGAAAACTCAAGATCTGCTAATTTTTCCAACTCAGCATTCACCTACTGGTGTTATTGTCCAAGGGCAGGACTTAGTAGAATGGCTTTTTCTTCCACATACTAATTCACGGACTCTAACACCTTATTTGGATCAAATCACTACTATGATAGGAAATGGGAGAACTCAGATTGTTAAATTACATGGATATGATCCTGGAAAAGTTATTGTTCTCTCACGAAGGCACAAATACAGCAAGCTTTTATAAATAGTCTTACTTGCCAAACCCATTTAGCTGACTTTGTGGGTATTGTAGATAATCATTTTCCTAAAATGAAACTGTTTCAATTTTTGAAATTAACTAATTGGATTCTCCCTAAAATAACTAAATTTAAACCATTTGAAGGTGCTGAAAATGTTTTTACAGGTGGGTCTAGTAATAGCAAAGCTTCTTACTCTGGATCAAAAGGTAACATTTTTCAGACACCCTATACTTCAGCTCAAAAAACGGAGCTTGTAATGTAATTGAGGTATTGACTGCTTTTGATATGCCTATTAATGTGATTTCTGATTCTTCATACATCATTCATTCCACACAATTAATTGAAAATGCTCAGTTACGATTTCATACAGATGAACAACTGATGACTTTATTTACCCAATTGCAAACAGCAGTCAGGAGTAGAATGCACCCTTTTTACATCACTCACAGTAGGGCTCATACACCTCTTCCAGGACCTTTGACTGAAGGGAATCCAATGGCTGATCGCCTAGTTGCTACTGCAATATCTAATGCTAGACACTTTCACAATTTAACCCATGTTAATGCCTCTGGTCTCAAACTCAGATACAGCATTACCTGGAAAGAAGCTAAAGCTATTATCCAGCGATGCCCAACTTGCCAAATGGTGCATTCCTCATCTTTTACAAGAGGAGTTAATCCTCAAGGATTGGAACCTAATTCTCTTTGGCAAATGGATGTCACACACGTTCCCTCATTTGGGAGACTAGCTTACGTATATGTATGTGTGGACACCTTTTCTCACTTTGTCTGGGATACATGCCAACCAGGAGAGTCTTTTGCCTGTGGTAAACGTCACCTTTTGCAGTGTTTTGCAGTGATGGCATTCCAGCTTCTATTAAAACAGATAGTGCCCCAGGCTGGACTAGCCAAGCTCTCGCTACATTTTTCTCTATATGGAATATTAAACACATTACTGGTGTCCCATATAATTATCAAGGACAAGTCATAGTGGAAAGAATGACTCTCTCCCTGGAACAGCAGTTGCAAAAGCAGAGTGGGGAAAACAGGGACTGTGGAACACTGCAGATGCAACTGAATCTAGCATTATTAACCTAAAATTTTTTGAGTCTGCCTAAAGGCCAGATACTAACAGAAGCTGAACAGCATCTACAAAGACTAGCTGCAAAGACAGAAGCAGAACAACTGGTTTGGTGGAGAGATCTGATAACAAAAAGTTGGGAAACAGGTAAAATAATAACTGAGGGTAGAGATTATGCTTGTGTTTCTCCAGGACCGAATCAACAAAAAATTTGGATACTGTCAAGACACCTGAAACCTTATCATGAGCCAGATGCTGAGGAAGAGATTCCAGGAGAATCCTGAGGACACCTCAGTTGCAGCCATGTCGAGACTGACACTGAGGAGGACCCCAACTGTCACGAGCAACACCCGTTGAACACAGCCACCTACTTGGGGACAGATTAAGAAGCTGTCACAGATGGCAGAAGAAAACCTGAGGAAAGCGGGACAACCAGTCACAATGAGTAATTTAATGACAGTATGACAGTGGTGATCACCATTGCCATGAGTATTCCTTCAACAAGGACTGACGCAGAGAACAGTTATACTTATTGGGAATATTTATCAATCTTGGCTGGCAGTAATGCCTGGATGTAATCACTCTATGAAACAGTTACACATGCTTTCTGATCTCAGTATTTACCATAATGAAAATGTTCCTATAATTAAGGCATATTATGCTCAAAATCCTATTTGTAAACAAAATTGAACCTGGCCAGAAAAAATGAATGTACTTGTTTGGGAAGATTGCACTGCAGAGCAGGAACAGGTGCTGTTCAACGATTCCTATGGAATCATTATTGATTGGTCCCCTAAGGGGATGTTTAGCTTAAATTGCACCTCTCAGTCTGTGTGCCACAGCCACACTATGTTCAGCTGCTCTGAACAAAATGGTCAAACAGTAGAAATGGTAAGAAATACGGCAAGCGTTCCTATTATCTGGAAACGTGATGGTATAATGGCACCTCAACCTCAAATGATATGGCCCACTGAAGGAGCTAAATATAAGGATTTGTGGAAACTATTAATAGCTCTTAATAAGATCAAAATTTCGGAAAAAAATAAAAAAGCATCTAGAAGAACATTCTACAAATTTGTCTTTGGATATCGAAAAATTAAAAGGACAAATATTTAAAACATCCCAGGCACACCTGACCTTAATGCCAAGAACTGGAGTGCTTGAAGGAGCTGCAGACAGATTAGCAGCTATTAACCCATTAATATGGATAAAAACACTTGGAAGCTCTGTGATTTCAATGATGATTGTGCTTTTAATCTGTGTTGTTTGCCTTTGTGTAGTCTGCAGATGCGTTTCCTGACTTCTGCAAGAAGTAACTCACTGTGACGAAGCTGCCTTTGCTTTTATCACTTTGCAAAACAGAGAAGGGTGACATGTTGGGATCAGGCCCCCAAATCTGGCCATAAACTGGCCCCAAAACTGGCCATAAACAAAATCTCTGCAGCACTGTGACCTGCTCCTGATGGTCTTGACGCCCATGCTGGAAGGTTGTTGGTTTACTGGAATGAGGGCAAGGAACACCTGGCCCACTCAGGGCAGAAAACCGCTTAAGGCATTCTTAAACTACCAACAATAGCATGAGCAATCTGTGCCTTAAGGACGTGTTCATGCTGCAGATAACTAGCCAGAGTGCATCCCTTTGTTTTGGCCCATCCCTTTATTTCCCATAAGGAATACTTTTAGTAAATCTTATGACTGACTTGCTATCAATAAATATGTGGGTAAATCTCTGTTCAAGGCTCTCAGTTCTGAATGTTGTGAGACCCCTGATTTCCCACTCCACACTCTATATATCTGTGTGTGTGTCTTTAATTCCTCTAGTGCTGCTGGGTTAGGGTCTCCCTAGTCAAACTGGTCTTGGCACTTTGTCTCTTCAAATGAAGTTCAAGCTCCTAAAGTTAGGAGGGCAGATAAAGTCTTGTACTAACATTATAGCTCCAGTGTCTCACATATACAGTCATGAACCACATAATAACTTTCTGGTCAATGACAGACCACATATACAACATACACTGTATAATCATATAAGATTATAATACCATATTTTTATTTTAACTTTTCTATGTTTAGATATACTTAGATGCATGAATGCTTCTCAATGTGTTATAATTGCCTATGGCATTCAAAGGAGTAACATCCATACAGCATGATGCTGTACAGATTTGTATCCTGAGGGCAATAGACTGTAACATATAGCTTAAGTGTATAGCAGGTTGAAACATCTAGATCTGTAGAAGTATACAGTATTCACACAACAATAAAATCACCTAACAATGCATTTCTCACAACATATTCTCATCATTAAGCAACACATGACTGTAGTAACTGCATATTTATTGAATAAATGGATGTGACAGAGAAAACTTTAATGTCTGTATATTTTATGTTATAACATATTTTCTTGACTAAGAACTGCTCATTGCCTTTGAATCATGAAAATATAAGGAACAATAAGATCCATGGAGCAAAGATACATTAATCAAAACAAAATGCTTGAAAGCTATGATTGCAAGTTTGTGTGTATGCATGTAAGGAAATGGGCATTACAAGTATTAATGTATGTTTAATGTTTATAGGCATATCTCCTACACAGCGAGTTTTCATAATATACATTTTTAAATAAATCATTTGACTGAACAACACTCACATTATGCTTTCGCTCTTAGTTATAAGGTACAGGCAATATAGAAATAGTTCTTCACCACAGGGACTTGAGATGAGAAAAAAGGCTCTTGGATTCTATTTCATTATACCAATGGCTGATAATAGTGATAAAGATGAGATAAAAGTGTTAGAAGCCCTGGGTTTTGATATTGCTGATGGTGATAGGACAAATAAAGTAATTATTCTTGAGCAGGAGCTAGAATGTTTAAATGCTAAATTTGCCCATGGATGCCTACATTTCATTCTTTATTAGTATCATGATTAAACAACTTTTATTATTGAAATTCTAACCACTAATTACTGTTTTTTGTTAAAGCAACATTCTAAAAATTTTTTGGTACAAACTGTTTATTATAGATTCATGTAAAAAATCTGCACACATAACCCCCATATATAAAATTTTTAAAAAGACGAACCATTTGGCCATATTTTTTAAAAAACAATATTTATTAGAAATGCATGGTTCTTGAAAAATCAATCAGGCTAGACTTGTGATTCCAGACAAAGATGGAATACACTTCTTCTTATTGTTCTTGATAAGTACAGCTGAAGTCTCTGGAGGTTATATATAAAACAAACGTAAGGAAATTCTGAAAGATAGAAAAGACGGCAGATGAATTGTGGACCTTAGGGCCCAAGAAATAACACAGTAAAAGTGTGTATGTTTTTCTTTTTGCCTCATATACCCAGGACTGGGAACTAAGGAAGTCAGCAACGTGGAAACACAAAAAGGAACTGATATGGTTTGGGTTTCCATCCAAATCTCATTTTGAATTGTAATTCCCAATGTTGAAGGAAAGACCTAGTGAGAGGTGATTAGATCATGGGGACAGATATCCCCCTTGCTGTTCTTGTGATAGTGAGTGGATTCTCATGAGCTCTGATGATTTAAAAGCGTGTAGAACTTCCCTCCATTTTTTTTTCTCTCTCCTGCTGCCATGTGAAGATGTTTTTGCTTCCACTTTGTCCTTCTGCCATGATTGTAAGTTTCCTGAGGCCTCCCCAGCCATGTCCTGTGCAGTCTGTACAAGTGTGAATCAAACCTCTTTTCTTTATAATTTACCCAGTCTTGGGTAGTTATTTATAGCAGTGTGAGAACAGACTAATACAGTAACATACCAAAATGCAAACCAATGAAAGACACCCCCACATACACACACACACACACACACACAAACACACACATGTCTGTTCAATTAAGCCAAACGACAGGAAAATGATCAAACTGCGAGTAAGAAAACTTGAATAACTCTCCTCTCTGAGCCAAACACTGCGGAAAAAGACCATATTCCAACCCACTCCTGACAGAAAAAGCTGAATGGGGAGTCTAAACTTGCACCACTCCAGTCTGTCATGAGCAATGCCTTCCACCCTGCCTCCAGCCAGAATAGTATCAGAGAAGACTGAGTGGAAAGTTGGAACTTCCTTCCTTGACTGGTGGTGAAGAGCCTGTGGTACTCATGGTGTGAGCATAGGCCACACAGAAATCTTAGACTATCATGCTCCTAATAAGTGGTAGCCCCCTTTTTCTGCTAGTATAATGTTAGAGGAGACTTACCAAAACAGAAGATTTAAATAAAATCCAGAGTCTAATAATGTAATACCCAAAATGTCCAGGATACAATCAAGACTCACTTGTCATATCAAAAGTCAAGAAAATATCAACTTGAATGAGAAAATATGCCAGCAGTAAGATGACATAGACGCTTGGATTATCTAACAAAGATTCTAAAGCAGCCATCATAAAGGTTTCAAAGAGCAATTATGAACTTGATTTAAACACATTGAAGAACAGCAAATCTCAGCAAATAAATAAATAATATAAAGAATAAATGAATGAAAATGTAGATAAAATTTAAAATAATGAAAAAAACCCTTAATGAGCCATCTAAAAACACAATGTAAAAGATAAATGAAGGAATCAGTAGAATCCGTCAACACGAAGACGTAACAATAGAAATTACCCCATATGAACAAAAAAATAATAGATAGAAAAACAGAACGAAAAGAACCTCAGGAATCTGTAGAACTGTAAGAAAATATCTGACATTTGTACCATTGGATTTCCAGAAGGAAAGTATAAAAAGAGTGTGACTGAAAAGTTATTCAAAGAAATAATGATTGGAAGTTCCCCAAATTCGGCAAAAGACATACACCTACAGATTCAATAAGAACTCCAAATAGCATAAAACAAAGAAAGTCAAGTCAAAATAAATCATAATTAAATTTCTGAAAAATAAAGGCAACAGGCTGGGTGTGGTGGCTCACACATATAATCCTAGCACTGTGGGAGGCCGAGGCAGGTGGATCACTAGAGGTCAGGAGTTTGAGACCAGCCTGGAGTTCGAGACCAACCTGGGCAACATGGTGAAACCTTGTCTATACTAAAAACACAAAAAAGTAGCCAGGCGTGGTTGCAGGTGCCTGTAATCCTTCTACTTGGGAGGCTGAAGCATTACAATCACCTGAACCCAGGAGACGAAGTTGCGGTGAGCTGAGATCATGCCACTGCACTCCAGCCTAGGCGATACAGCAAGACTCAGTTCCCAAAAAATAAAAAAATAAAAAAAATAAAACTTGAAGTAAGCCAAAGACAAATAACACCTTATATATAGGAGTAAAACAATTTGAATAACCCAGATTTCTATATCCAGCAAAATATCCTTTAAGAATGAAAGGGAAAGTAAGATATTCTCAAGTGAAAGGAAATTATGATAATTTCTCACCAGTATATTTCCTCTTAAACATGGCTATATTAGATAGAAGGAATGAGATATAGCATTTGATAGCATAACAGGATAACTACAGTCAACAATAATTTATCGTACATTTAAAAATAACTAGAAGAGTATAATGGAAATGTTTTTTACGCAAAGAAATTATAAATGCTTGAGGTGATATATACTTCATTTATCCTGTTGTGATTATTACTCATTGTATGCCTGTATCAGAATATCTCATGTGTATCACAAATACATATAGCTGTGATGTACTCATAATTTTTGTTAATGTCATGGCTAAAAAAGTTTTTGAGACAAAATGAACATGATAAAAAGAATATTGGAAGATGAAAAATAAAAGATGCCTGAAAAATATAGACAAATACTATCAACTTTCCTTCTCATGAATTTCTAGATTGCATTTGAGGATGGAAGCAAAATTATAAAATTTGATGTCATTCTCAATATATGTAGAGGAAAAATTTATGACAATTCTATCATAAACTGCAAAGGACAAAGGGACTCAAAGGAAGGTAAGGTGTTTCATAGTAAGGAAACAGATAATATTGTAATTAAACAAACAGTTAAAATGTGATAAAATGGATGAAGCTATGCATATAGGTTATACCAATGTTAATTTCCTCAGTTTAAAAAATCGGTACAGAACAGACGTATCCATATTTTGAACACATATGATAATATAATAGATTTATTAATTTGTTAAGATCAAGTCAGTGTAATCAGGACATCCATCACCTTAAACATTTGTGTTTATGTCAGAAATTTTAGAATTATTTCTTGTAGCTATTTTGAAATATAGAATAGATTTTTGTAAACTATAATCATCCTATTGATCTATCAAACACGAGGTCTAATTTCCACAATCAAACTGTATATGTGTATGTATTAATCAACATCTTGGTATTACGTCATAATTATGTAAAATGTAACCATTGGGGGAATTGGTGAAAGTACGCTAGATCTCTTTGTACTATTTTTGCAACTTTCTATAAGTCTTCAGTTAATGCCAAAAAAGTATTAAAAAGACAAATGTGTTACATAAACTTGCTATATAGTTTTTTCCTTGAAAAGTAAATATATCTGGTATGCTATACACAAAGACCTGTTCAGGCGTACACAATGCAATTCACATGCAGATTTCATGCTGATCCATCCCATCAGATAGATCTTTGGAGACCTGTTACAGGATATTTTTAGCTTCTATTCAACATGATCTTTATAAATATAAGATGTCAGCATGAAATGCAGTCATCAAGTAAATTTTTAAAATGAGGGTGATAATTTCCAAACCAGTATTTAATCAATTGAGTTACTGCTTTGTTGCTTCACACAAAGTAACACACAACATACTCAGTTAACTTTACTGTTTTATATACAATATCAACTTACTAGATATTTTTAAATGGGGTGAAAATACATATTATAAGGATTATTCCTAATAACTTTTGAATGCTTATTATGAACTTTGTGCATTAGTATATGCATAGTAATATACTATCTTATCATATTTTTTCTGTCTTATTATCAGAGACAAATATAAAGCCCCAAATATTTAAATAATAAACTCAGGATTATCCATTTAGTTAGTGGCCAAAGGTAATATTTAAACCTAAGTTTCTATCAGGAAGCTTATAATCAGGAAAAAAAAAAAAAAACTCACAAGTATTTCAATATTCGACACAAGGAAATATTCGACACAAGGAATTGTTGTGTTGCATGAATTTTTGAAAATGGAGAAAGCAAAAGTCGTGTGTTAACTCAGGAATTAGAAACTCTCGGAAGCAGTTCCTACCTGAAGGGCTGGGAGAACACAAGAGAAGAAGTGTTAAGGGGAAGAATCTCAGAGCACAGACAAAGACCTAACGTTTAGTAACCAGTGCTCTAGAATCAATGTCAGAATAAGGAGAACTAGAGTGAGAATCAGAATGAGAGTAAGAGAGAGAAAGATGAATATATCTGTTCCTCTCCTGATTTTTCTCTCATCTCCCATTAGTGCCTCTTATTGATCGCACTCAGAGTTGGCCATCTAAAAAATACTCTGGGAAACCGAGTTCACAGATTAACCCTCACTACCACTGAGTGCAGACAGGGGTGGTTAAGATGCCACAAATGAAAAACTGGGATACGCAGAGTTTTTTAAAGCCCTAATACTTATACTGTAACATGCCACCTTCGTACTGCCTTCAAAGTAGGCACTGTGCACTAATACTCAAAACCTTAAAACCTGAAAAGCAAAATTTTATTTTTTGTAATTCTGAGAGTTTTAAAACAATGTAATATATGCTTTTCTTTGTTCGTTCTTTCCCACTAGCCTTCCAGAAATGTAGGAATATGCAAGTTTAGTTTATTTTTCAGTAGTTATATAAAAATCTTTAAAATTAAGAAATAATTCTGGCTGGGCATGGTGGCTTACGCCTGTAATCCCAGCACTTTGGGAGGCCGAAGATGGCAGATCATTTGAGGTCAGGAGTTCAAGACCAGCCTGGCCCACATGGTGAAACCCCATCTCTACTAAAAATACAGAAATTAGCTGGGTGGTAGTGGCACAAGCCTGTAATTCCAGCTATTTGGGAAGCTGAGGCTGGAGAATCACTTGCGCCTAGGAGGTGGAGGTTGTGGTAAGCCAAGATCGTGCCACTGCATTACAGTCTGGGCAACGGGGTGAGACGCTGTCTCAAAAGAATAATAATTCTAACCTTTGACATCATCCAAAGACAAAATTACTGAACTGCTTCACTTTGTCTCTGTAGATCTCTAGTTAGCATTCAAGGTGCTAATGAGGCCAAGGTCTCAGGTATATATCCTTAGTGGGTCAGTTAGCATCACTAACCTCCAAGTACACAGATGATTTTTCTAAACTTAAACATATTAACAGATGCTGCTGTTCACCTGAAATACTCAGTGATTGATGGTCAACAATGCTAAACTCACTAGTAGCTTAGTTTATTTTTTAAAATGTGACCCAGAGATATCAATGAATTTGACCCAATGGACTTTTATCCCTTCTTTATCTATGTATTATGTTATCTTTTGCATTGATCAAACAAAAGTATACTTTTTTCTTATTTGTTAGACTTCTTGTTTAAAAAGTCAATGCTGTCAGGATATAGTTTGGATTCTGCAGGAAATTCTACAGGAAAATGAATAAGGTATTATTAAAAAGACCTGTTCAATTTTGTACCTGGTGTACTTATTATTTATACAGATCATAAAGAGGCAGAAGTTAAATGAACTAAAGCACAGTTGCATCTTCAGTGGCCAAAAGAAGAAAGAAAAGAATGAGAAATCCATGCTGACATCATATACTGGGAAGTTAGTCATTAATATTGTTACATGCATGATATGTAACAAATGAAGATAGAGTAAAAGAAAAAGCTTTTCTCTGGCTTATGCTTTTAAAATTTCTTGCTTAGATGGCCATAGTGGGAACATATAATGGGACAATTCTTTCCATGTGTCTCTCTAGATTCCAATTCAGTCTTGTGGATTTAGTTATTTGTGAGAACTTGAGCAGCATCTGACTGTCATCTTGGAGTAGGTGAGTAGTGTCTAAACAGTCAGTATAAATTAGTGGGACATGAAATCAATTTAATAATTTAGTAAATCTTGACCATACTTTTAAAAATGAAACAGAATATAATAAGATAATATAGAAGAATAGACTAGAATATGATAGAAGCAGAGTAGTTCAGCAGGTGAGTAACGTTTTGTAAAATGTTTAGTTCTCTGTGTGTGTGTGTGGCGGGGGGAGGTGTGGAAGGTATATGCATGTTCTGGGTTATGATATAAAATGTGTTATAAGTTGTAGTGAAAAGAAAAGTTTGAATTTGACAAATGTAGCAAAAGAGAGCATACCAAAACAATTGTGTATTTCTGTGCTATCTAGGTCAAACTACTCTGACCAATGTTCTTCCGGCAACTGAAGGGAAAAGGGGAGTGGAGCTTGATGCTTTAGAATACTAATTATTTGTAAAACATCTATTTTGGCTTAGCTAAATTCTTCTATCCTCATTTTACTATAGATGAAACTAAGATATGAGCCTGTTTAAACACCAGTATTTTTCACCACTCTGTAGAATTACCTCCTTTCCCGATCACATAGCTGTGTCTTGTAGATTTGAGACTTCTTTTACTTAGTGATTAGTTCTTCATACTGTCTTTATATTATAATTGCACAGTGCATACAAAACTGGCTATTCAGCAGGGGGTGGGTATGGGGGGCGGTTGTGGTTGTCCCAAAAAGTAGAAGACTGCGTAATGCTGACATAGTTTGTGAGTTGTCAGGTGTTGTCAATTTGATTGAGTTAGGCAGACTCTAAGATGGCCCCAAATATTTTCCACTTCCTAGTATTCAGGGCTTTATGTAAGACCCTCCCCTTGAGTAACTTCATTCTTACCAATCGAATATAAAAACAATGAAGCACTGCCACTTCTATGATTAAATTACAAAAGATTGTCACTTCTATCTTGCTAGTAGATTCTCGATATTGCCTTGTTAGTTTGTACAATTTGGTGAATAAAGCTTTCACGTGGGAGAGGTCCACATGGAAAGGAATTAGGGGTGCCTCCAGCCAAAAGCCAACAGGGAACTCAGGCCATCAGTCTCTCCAGGTACAGCTCTATGGAAACTGAAATCTTCCAATAGTGAGATGAGCTCAGAAGTGGATCCTTCTCCAATTGAATCTTAAGAGGAGACTCGAGCCCTGGCAGACAATTTGACTTCAGTCTTTTGAGATATTCAAAACAGAGGATGTACCTATGCCATACCCAAATCCCTGATCCACAGAAATTATGAGGTAATGTTTCTTGTTTTAAATAGATAATTTTGGAGGTATCTGTTACATAGCTATTGATTACAAATGCAATGGTGCTAGTTCTCAAAGAAGGGACATTTGGCAATATAAAAATATTAGAATTTTCTTTGATTTTCACAAAGGTAGAGGCCGGAGATGCTGCTAACCATTTTACAATGCACAGGCAGACTCAGACAGCAAATTATTTTTTGTCTCAAAATGTTAGTAATGCCAAAGTTAAGAAACCATGGTCTATACACTTAAGCAGATTTCAGTACCTTTAGACAAGAGATCTTAACTCTCATATGCTGCACACTATTCCTAACGTCTACTAATAAAAAGAAATTATTTGTAAATACATTTCTTGGAAGCTGATTGTAGAATCAGTGGCATTTCATTCATTTTCAAAGGGTCACAATGCTTTTTTCCTTAGAAATATCCCAGGAAGAAAAGTATGAAATGTATCTCCACTAAAATACTTTGTTTATTAATTTTGGAGATAGGTCCATTCTGAAATGTATGGGTAAGCTGGAAGCTGATAATAAAACATCTCAATGAGCAAGATAAATTTTACATATTAATCTCTCTGTGGTAATACTGGAGTAGCCAAATTTATCTTTCTCTATATTTGGCAAGTTACACTCCCCCTCAGGCTAAGACTCATTATGCCAAGTTATATCTTACACTGAAATGGCTGACATAAAACAAAAGGACCTCCTAAAATCCTGGTGGGTGTGTCTGTAACTTTTTACATTCAAACTATAGTGCTTCATGAATGAATCAGTGGGGTTGTCACAGAGAGAAGGCATACACTTTTTTTTTCACAAGTGGAACTGTAAGCAACCAGTGCCCATTGTGAACAGCCACTGTATTTCATTTATGACCTGTCCTGTCAGAAAAACAGAACAATTTTATTGCACACAAATTGATTTATTTTTGGTACATTAAAACAACCTGAATGATAAGCAAATATATACTGATACGTTTGTGCTTTTTGTCTTAGAGCAATAATATAATTACCAATTATGTTTTTTTTTTTTTTTTTAAGAAAACAAGAGTAGTAGCAGATATTCCATGGAAGAAACAGTTTCTCATGCTAATGGCAAGAGTTTTCATCCTTGTAGTTATCACAAACACACACAGTCTCAGCATAGCCATGCTCTAGTCACCTTCGTCAATAAGCTAGATGGCACCTTAGTCTTGACTCAACATTTAGCACTTCACTTTTGCCTGCATAGACTGGGGAAGACTGGTTAAGGATATAGTTGCCAAGGTCTGTTACCCTTCAAGCACATTTCTGTCTTAAGTTTGTTATCTAGACCAGTTTATATGTCTTTCCTTCAATAACACCTTCTTAAATCCACAGTGGGAATGTAGTTTTCTCCCTTTTTAAAAATTATAAAATACTGTTTATTGTTATGCATTTTATATATATTGCATGTCTAAGTTGTTTTTGCTTCCATTTCTGCAGTGAACAATGTCCGTTAGAACCTAAAAATCGCAAAGCACTTAACTATTATAAATGTGGGTGGTTGTTGTCTGATCATCAGATCTATATTCTTGCTTGACTGGTTTGACTTGACTATTCCTGAGTGTGTCATTCACCCTATAGAAAAATCATACCAAGTGGACAGATAGCAGCACTTACATGATAATTAATTAAATAATAGTGGCCTATAGAAGCACTTTAATACCTTATGTTGACCATTTCCCTGGCACGGTCAGAATAACACAATAATCTTCCTCATTTCTTTCCTTGGTAATAAGAGATAATCTAATTCTTCTCAAAGATACATCTGACTTTGAAAGTGTAAATTGTTGGCTTTCCTGGAATAATATTCTCTTTTCTAGGATAAGAAAGACAATGTGGTTAGTGTGCAATTGCTATAATGCCAGAGAAAACACAATTAAATTTAATTAAGCAGATTTAATGACCAAAATGTTAATACAGTTTCTAGTTTATAATATCCAGCCTTAATGTGTGTTTGTCTGATGAATACATAGTGCCTCTCAACATTCATTTGCTTGACTCTGCTGCCTGTCACAGAAGGAAGCTGAATGGTTCAGAGAGAAGAATAAACAATTCTTCTTGTGTAACCTGCTTATTTATGGCATATTTGGTTTATAATAAAATAGAAGAGTTAAGCAGAATAGCATCCATCTTAAAAAATAAGACACGAAGGAGCTAAAAATAAGAATAAGAGGAAGAGAATATAAACATGCATCAGATAATTATGCTTCCTCATTAACTCTCATTGCAATCTTATAAATGGAACTAAATAACCTGGCATGTTTAGAACACCAAATGTATTCCATTAGTAAGATTTACTTGCTAATAAAATAAAAAATATTTGGCTTTATAGGTAGATATTTGGGTTAATTCCTATTGTCTTACCATCATACCCAAATGACACTAGGCAATTAATGCTTACTGATGGCGACAAAGTTATCTTCTGATAATAAGTACAAAATCATAAAATCTTTATAAATTGTAGTGCCAAGTGTTTAGTGTGTATTCATTTTATGAATTTGCCTCTTACAATGAGGAGTTTAAATATGTGACTCTCTACAGGTAATTCAACAGTAACTTTCCTTTTGGTGTCAGGAGAACTATCTAAAGAGGGTGACAAAAAATAAAATTTATTTTATTGTTTCTTCTTGGAGGACAAAAGTTACTGAAATACACAAACCTTCACTTAAATGAGTAGCTCCAATTTAAATAAAATCTATTTTAATATGACTTCCTTTTTTGGAAATCTAGACACGTGGCTGATAGATGACAAGCTACAGGAGAATCAGAGATAATTTTGTACTTGCATCACATAATATTATATGAGCAAATGTATATAATGCTTACAGGGGAGATTTGTATTTTCATAAGAGTTAGACGATGATGTGTTGGGAAAGAAGCCTGGAGGAAAGGGGTTCAGAGGAAGCACTAAAGAGGGAACATGACACAGTCAATGCAGTACTTTACAACCTGTGGTTCTCATACTACCTGCACTACACTTAACTGAAATGCTTAATAAATATGCAAATTTCTGGGACCACTCAAAACACACTGGATGAAAATCTTTTAGGGTTGAACAGAGCATCTGAATTTTTAACAAACATATTTGGCAATTCTGAGGTACATTAAGGATTGAGACCAACTGATAATGAAGAATACATTTTTGATTTTTTATAAGTATAAGGGAAACTGTTTGAAGAATAATCAGGGAACTCATCTTTAGCACTTTCTTTATCTCTTCACTTTTTTATTTCAGCACATCTGCTTCATGATTTTCTGCAGCCTAGCTTTGTTTGCTATATAGTCCACCAGGAGGAAGACAGTCTAATCACAACAGACGTTATTTTTACATCCCTGTTAAAGAAACCAGCAAAGTCTGAGACTACATTTACTTGGCTTCATTTTATTCCTAGGGAAGGGAGTCTCATTAGCTCAGTTTGAACTAAGTGCCCTCCCCTGGTCCAAGTCATGGGCAGAAGACAGGGTCGTGAAATAAGACATATTTACATTGTCCCACCACAACTTCCTATGAATTTATTCAAAATATATGAGCATATACAATTTGACAGATAGAACACTACATTAGACATAAAACAGTAAACAATCAGGAGTGAAGGAGGAATGTTCTCAGACATGAGCAAATCATTGTAGGCTGGGCAAGTAACTTAAGATATGTCAGTTAAAATTAGCAAAATAGTGTTAATAATCCAAACGTTCAACAGTAAGGTTGAAATGATGAGATACATCTATGAAATAGAAGAGTGAAAAAAGCTGTCCTCAAAGAATATATAGAATGAAGAAAACTACTTAAAATATATTTTTATGCTAAGCACACACACATTGTAAAATGTCTGTACTATAACCCTATTTAAAAATAAATACAAAAACTGGAAAACACTGGGAAACATAAAAATGTGGCATGGTGCATGCCATTGGATTTCAGGTGTTTTTTTTTTTTTTCTTCTTCAAAAATTTCTAATGTTTGCAAATTTATATGATAAATATATATTACTTTTATAATTGGCAGAAAATAAAAGAGAAAGGAATAACATTTACTGTGCAGCTTGCTGCTTGTCACGCGGTTTGAATGTTAGCTGAGCCACTACTTCTAAGACTGACCAACAACCAAAGACCTTGTACCTTCTTTCAGTGTTTGCGGAACCATAGATAATTGGCTAATGGAATCCTTCTTTTCCTGAAGCTAACTGCGGGTAGAAAACGTAACTTGCGTTTTCTGCAGGGCATAGGCTAACCAATGAGGCTGTCATAGAAAAAACAATCCTCAGAATTCTGTCCTCAGGATGTTGTGATCTTACACGTGTCTTCTTAAATTCACATAGTATATGGGTTGACAACAACATGAAAAGTACCATTACTAAACTGATCATACACAAAAAATATCAGCTAGAATATAGCAGTCATTTGTATTTTTTGGCCAAAAAGTAATTCTTTCTATTTGGAGAAAATTCCAAGATAGGTCAAAGGTATTATTCCGCCTCTCACTCCAAAAGTATACTATAGAATAAATATGTTCTCTTCCACCCCACAGACAGCTATAATGTGGACCTGTGGCCTCAGTGTAGACAATTGGATGGTTCTATTTAGGATGTGACTTCTGAGATAACTGTAGAAAGGTGCAAGGACAATCAGGAATTTCTAGTTGCTAAATGGCTATTTCTAGATATGAGTGGCATTTGGAGAGTATCTGATGGTGAATGCATAAGCTGTGCCACCCACACTGTTACTGTGGTCAGGCCTGGGCTTTGCCTCCCTTCTCTTGATCTGTTCAGTTAGCTAGTCATTCTGTGGATACCATAGGGCAGCCATCTTTCTGCTAAGCATTATTGATAACCAAGGACATTTCATATTGTATTAAATATTACATTAAATTCAGTGATGGCCAGATTTTATTTCTACATTTATATAGCTAACTTTCACTAAAGTCTTGTTAACAATTTTCCTACTGATTTTGAGGTCTTAATAAGCAAAACAGGAGGAATGTTAAAGATGGCCAAGTAGACACAGTCAGGAAGAGCTTCTCTCATTGAAAGAGACCAAAATATCTAGTAGACCAGCATACTCCAAACAGATCTTCTAAGAGAATGCACTGAGAGGGATTGGGGAGATGACACAGACACTGTTGCCAGCACTGCATTGGGTTGCCAGTACTGAAACTAATAAGAACAGGAATAGAACATACAAGAATATTTGGGCCATATCTAAAACAGTGCTAAGAAAGTTTATATCACTAAATTCCCACATCAAGAAATTAGAAAGACTTCAAATTAGCAACCTAATATCACACCTGTAGAAACCATAAAACAGGAGCATTCCAACCTTTGTCAAAGCTAGCAGAAGACAATAAATAACTAAATTAGAAAAAAAGTGAACAACATTGAAATGTGAAAATCCATACCAAAGATTAAATGAAACCAAGAATTGGTTTATTAAAAGAATAAACAGGATTTCTAGACCACTAGCTAGGTTAATAAAGAGAAAAAGAAGATGCAAATAAGCACAACCAGAAAGGACATGGGTGACATTGCAACAAACCCTAAAGAAACAGAAAAAATCCTTGAAGACTATTACAAACCCCTCTATGCACACAAACTAAAAAAAACAACAGAAAATGGATAAGCTTCTGGAAAAACACCATCCCAATATTGTGGGAAGAAATTAAAGGAAGAAATTAAAACCCTGAACAGATCAATGAGTTCCATAATTGAATCAAAAATAAAAAGTCTGTCAACCCAAAAAAAGTCCAAAACCAGGTGAATCTACAGTCAAATTATACCAGACCTACAAAGGGCTACAACTAATCCTACTGAAATTATTCTGAAAAATTGAGATGGAGGGATAACTCCCTAACTCGTTTTATGATGCCAATGTCATTCTGATACCAAAATCTGGCAGAAACACACAGACAAGAAAAATTTCAGGCCAGTACACCTGATGAATGTACATGCAAAAATCCTCAACAAAATACTAGTAAACCAAATTCAGCAGCACCTTGAAAAGTTAATTCACCGCTATCAAGTAGGCTTTATTCCAGGGATGCAAGTTTGGTGCAACAAACACAAATCAATCAATGTGATTCACCGCATAAAAACAAAAACCATATGATCATCTCAATGGAGAAATGTTTTTGATAGAATTTATCATCTATTTTTAAAACCCTCAAAAAACTAGGCATTAAAGGAACATGTATCAAAATAATAAAAGCCATTTTATGACAAATCCACAGTCAACATCATGCTGAATGACCAAAAGCTGAAAGCATTTTCCTTGAGAACTGGAAGAAAATGAGGATGCTCACTCTCATCATTCCTATTCAACAGAGTACTGGAAGTCCTAGCCGGAGCAATCAGGCAAGATAAAGAACTGAAAGTCATCCAAATAGGAACAGTGAAGTCAAATTATCTCTCATCACTTATGAGATGAGTCTATACTAGAAAACAGCAGAGCCTCTGCCAAAAGGCTTCTAGAGCTCGTAAATGACTTCAGTAAAGTTTCAAGATACAAAATAAATGTACAAAAATCAGTAGAATTTCTATACACCAAAGAATAGAGCCAAATCAAGAATGCAGTCACACTTATAATAGCTACAAAAATGAGTAAAATACTTAGGAATCGCTAACCAAGGAGGTAAAAGATCTCCATAAGAATTAGAAAACACTGTTGAAAGAAAGCTAGGTTGACATAAAAAAGTTGGAAAGCATTCCATGTTTCTAGATAGGAAGAATCAATATTGTTAAAATGGCCATGTTACCCAAAGCAATTTGCAGATTCAATGCTATTCTTATCAAACTACCAAGGCCATTTTTCTTAGAATGAGGAAAATGTATTCTAAAATTCATGTGGAATCAAAAAAGAGCCTCAATAATCAAAGCAAATCCTAACCAAAAAGGATAAATCTGGAGGCATCAAACTACCTGGCTTCAAACTATACTAGTAGGCTACAGTAACAAAAACAGTATTGTATTGGTATAAAAACAAATACGTAGAACAATGCAAAGGGAAAAGGACTCCCTATTCAACAGATGGTGCTAGGGTAGCGGGCAAGCTAGCCATATGCAGAAGATTGAAACTGAATCACTACCATTCACCGTGGTACACAAAAATTTACTCGGGATAGATTAAAAACATAAATGTAAGATCTAACATTATAAAAATATTAAAAGAAAACTTAGGAAATGCTTTTCTGGACATTGGCCTCAGCAAATAATTTGTGAGTAAGTCACCAAAAGTAATCACAACAAAAAGAAAAAATGAAAACTGGAACCTAATTAAACTAACAAGCTTCTGCACAAGAACAACAACAACAAAAACTGTCAATAGAGTAAAGAGACAAACTGCCAATGGACTAAACAGACAACTTGTGGACAAAATATTCACAAACTATGCATCCAACAAAGGTCTAATATACAGAATCCATAAGGATCTTAATTCAACAAGAAAAAACCAAATAACCCCATTAAAAATGGGCAAAGAATATGAACAGAAACTTCTCAAAAGTAGATACACAAGCAGCCAATAAATGCATTAAAAAAGATCAACATCCCTAATTATTAAAGAAATGCAAATCAAAACCACAAAACACAATGACTCAAATATGGGAACAATAGGCGGACACTGGAGACTGCTAGGGGAGAAGGGAGTGAAGGAGAGGGAGGGGTGAAAAGTTAACTAGTTGGAATTATGCTCACTACCTGGGTGGTGAAATTATTTATGCACCAAACCTCAGTGACATGCAGATTACCCGTGTAACAAATCTGCATGTATACCCCCTGAACCTAAAACAAGAGTCAGAAAAAAAAAAAAAATTCAAGACAGTGTGATTTTTAATTATCTTATTGAAAATAATATTTGTAATAAAACAGAAATTTTAATAGTCACAAGATAATACTTTACTTAGAAATAAATAGACTAGAAGATGCATGATATTTATGGAGAAAAATAGGAGTTTAAAAAGAACATAAAAGAAAATCCAGACCAGATGCAGTGACTCATACCTATAATTCCAGCACTTTAGGAGGCTGAGGCAGGAGGTTTGCTTGAGCCCAGGAGTTCAAAACCAGCCTGGGCAGCATAGTGAGATTTTTGTATCTACAAAAAATAAAATAAAATAAATAGACAGGCATGATGATGCACACCTGTAGTCCCAGCTACTCAGGAAACTGAGGTGGAAGCATTGCTTGAGCCTCAGGAGACTCTGTATGTTAAAAAAAAAAAAAAGTGCCAACGAATATAAGAGAAGGTTTTTGAACTTAGGAAAATGCATGATATGTCTTTCCATCATAACAATAGAAATAAATGAAAATGGCAAGTGTTGATGATGTGGGGAAACGGGAGTTCTCATACACTTATCAAGGGTACTGATTAGTACAACTAAATTGGAGATCAATTTGTCAATATCTAGTGAAGGTGAAGATGTGTGTAACCTACATCCTAGCAAATACATCTCTAGAGCAGCGTTTCCTGAAAGTTTATGGGCCCAGGCTATAGTAAAAAAAACTTGTTTTATATTGGCATTTAGAATAACTGTATGTACATGCATATCTGTATATATACATACAGTTTCCTAAGACAATAGGTACCTTTATTCTGTGCAATGTACTTTGATACTATTTATGCATTTAATATCTTTTAGAAAATATGCTGTTATTACCTGTTGGATTAGTTTCATGATGCATAATTTGAAAAACACAAAAATGTGGCCATAAATATACATGTGTGTTAGGCAGAAAAATATCCCCCTAAAGATGTCTGCATTCTAATCCTGTGATGATGTTACCTTACATGGTAAAAGGAAGTTGTAGTTGTGATTAAGGTTAAGGACTCTGAGGTGAAGAGTGTTTCCTAGATTATCCAGGTGTGCCCAGTATAATCTCATGAATCCTTAAATGTGGAAACATTTCCCGAGCTGCAGATAACTGGTAAATGGCAGCTTGAGAAGGTCCCATTGCTGGCTTTGAAAATGGGGGAAGGAGGGCATGAGCCCAGGAATCTGAGAGGCTCCTAGAGGCTGGAAGGACAAGGGAACTGTTTCTCTCCTAGAGCCTCCCAGAAGTAACCAGCCTGTGGACCCCTTGACTTTAGTGCCGTGAAATCCATTTTGGAACCCCAACCTCCAGACATAGAAGACATCAATACATGTTGTTTTAAGCCACTAAATTCTGGTGATTTGTTACAGCATGTAATAGAAACTAGTACAATCTGTATAATGAGATGACTGTAGTTAGACTAAGATAGATAGATACATAGATAGATAGAATGCTGCAATTATGAAACCTCTGTGATAATTATAGCATTATAGATAGAATACTGCAACCATCAAACATATCTGTGATAATTATAGCTTATTTTAACAGCTATCTAAATGCCCATCATTAGGGAATGGATAACAAACAATAGTATATTTATACTTGATATACTATCTAGCAGTTAAAACAGAATAAGCCAAATATTCATATATCAATGTATTTAAAGTCTCAAATCACAGGATAACAAGATAATACTTTACTTAGAAATACATAGACTAAAAGATGCATGATATGTATGGAGAAAAATAGGACTTTAAAAAGAACATAAAAGAAGCTTCAAAACACCAAAACAACTTACAGAATGGCAATTAATTCTTATACCATTCGTAAAATTTGTTTATTAAACCTGGAAACACCATACATTATATATGGATAGTTACATTTAGTAAAATTCATTGGAAGATTATCCAACAAATTCACTATAGTAGTTGCTACTATAACTGGAAATGAGACTGAGAAGGATTCCAAAGATAATTTCAAATATATCTGAAATGTTTTAGGTTTTTGTCTTTTAAATCCCAAAAGCAAAATATATGAAAATATATGTGTGTGTGTGTATATATATATGGAAGGGAGGAAGCAAGAAAGAAGGGATGGAAATAGTATTTTGAGGCTGAATGCGCTGCTGGAACATTGGTGTTTGCTGTGTAAATTTAGGCAAATTACTTGAGTTCTCTAAACCTGAGCTTTTGCCACCTGGAAAAAAAATAGATGTGTTTTTTTTTTTTTTCATGCTATTGGAAGAATTAGAAGAGATAATTTATGTAAAGTGGATAATGTAAATAAAAGCGTTGCATATGATAAGGACTTAATAGATATTATTTATTTCTTATTTCTCCAACATTATACACAAGTAGGTTCGGTCTCTGTAGGTGTGTATCTCTGTCAGATGAAGAGGGAAAATCAACTCTAAAATCACTTTAAGAACTTGTTAACATGACTCACAGAGACATCTGAGTAACAACTTTATTTCAACCCTGTAACAGTAAATTCAGGGTGGGCCTCTCCCAAGTTGTGTAAGTTTAGGGAGACTGAGAGTGAAAGATGAGAAGTTTGTTTAGCTCTGTCTACTCTGTGCACTATCCCTTAACAATCCTCTCATGTAATGCATTATGCACATTATACATGAGATGCACTTGGGTCAGATTTTGGGCTCTCCCCGATGGATTTAGGCAAGATTGCATCCTGAACCCTTTTAGCTATTTTGGGCCTGAAGAACAGTTTAGCTTCCAAGTTCTGATCTTTATTCTTTCAGCCTTATTATCCAAAAATTGGTCTACTCCTCAGCCTCTTTTCAGTAGTCTAAAATGCTTACACATGCATATGTAAAGGTAGAATTTTGATGAATTTCACTGTGTAGCCTATCTTGTGTTGGAGGAAAAATTGTTTTCATTATTGCTTTGTCTCTCTCTTGCCTTCTTAGTGATGCTCAAAGATGTAGGAGAGCTGTAATGGTCAGAAAACGAGACCAGTATCTCTAGTCTTTTGTCTACCAAATGTCCCAGCACCTCTAAACTCACCATTTTCTCTGAGCTACACTGATTAATTCAGAGATGGGGATATAAATTATTATTTTATTTTATTTTTAAATTTTCTTTTGAGATGGAGTCTTGCTGTGTTGCCCAGTCTGGAGTGCAGTGGCATGATCTTGGCTCACTGAAACCTCCACCTCCTGAGTTCAAGCTATTCTCCTGCCCCAGCCTCCTGAGTAGCTGGGATTACAAGCATGCACCACCATGTCCAGCTAATTTTTGCATTTTTAGTAAAGGTGGGGTTTCACCATGTTGGGTAGGCTAGTCTCGAACTCCTGATCCACTCGCCCCAGCCTCCCAAAGTGCTGGGATTACAGGCATGAGCCACCGTGCCCAGCCGGGAATATAACTTTTAGAAATGCTGAGATGTTACTTGGAGTTTGGGGATGGAAGACTCTTTTATACTCTACTTGATCATGGAAGAATAACCATGACATTTATGGTAGCCATCTGAATACTAAGAATAGTTTGTGGTTAAATCTAAATAGAAGAAAGAAGTGCCAATAAGTGACGATAGACCTGGTCTCAATACCCATTAACCCTCTCAGTCTACAGTTAACTAGATCTTTTTCAGAACTTTTTTTCTTTAGACAATTTAGTAGAGTTCACTGTAACTTTGAAATGAAAATGAGGTTTAGTTCCTTTCTTATAATATATGGTAACCAAAGGAGTCAGCCTGGTAGCTGCAGTTCAGAATGTCTTATGGGGCTTATTAATTCTTATTAGTAGTATTGAATGATGTCTGATAGATACTCAAACTCTCATTTAGTATTTAAATATGAGTCCTAACTTAACTAATTCCATCCCTTATTCCTTTTTCTGGGGCTGAATTATACTTTCTGCAATCCCCAATTCCTGGAGAGCTGGAGTGGAGGTTTGTTAAATATAGACAGATGAATTGTGTTTTCTAATCAACAGTCTAAGTAGAATTTCTTAGTAATATTCTGTGCTTGACATATTAAATGTTTTGGTACCCCTGACTGCCTGTAGCTTTCCTGAACTTTCATGATGCTGAGGCTATTGTTCCTTGGACCATTTGCTTATGATTCTCCAAGTAATAGGCTGGAAGGCAGATCTCTCTGGGCTTGGCTAGTTTGCAAGACCAAAGGGTATGAATGTAGAAACAAGCAGATGCTCAATTGGAAAAGGTAGGAACTGAGAACAAGCTATAGCAGAGGGAAAAACCAATACTCTGAAACTTGACCAAAGAGAAACCATGGAATAAATAATTATAGAAACAGTTGAATCCATAAGAAAGAGCCAGAAAACAAAAACTGCTCAAAGCCGATGAAACACTTGTAAGATTAAAAGGACCCAAGCAAACTGAGACAAGAGTATCAATTATAAAATAACAAGCAAATGCACATGTTGTTACCTCTGATGCTTTTTTTTTTTTTTTTTGAGACAGAGTCTCACTCTGTTGCCCAGGCTGGAGTGCAGTGGCACAATCCCAGCTCACTGCAGCAGCACAATCTCGGCTCACTGCAGCTCACAGCCACCTCTCAGGTTCAAGTGATTCTCCTGCCTCAGCCTCCTGAGTAGCTGGGACTATAGGCACTTGCCACCACACCCAGCTAATTTTTGTATTTTTAGTAGAGATGGGGTTTCACAATGTTGGCCAGGCTGGCGTTGAACTTCTAACCTCAAGTGATTTGCCTGCTTCGGCCTCCTAAAGTGCTGGGATTATAGGCATGAGCCACTGTGCCTGGCCTGCTTCTGATACTTCTTTTCTAGCTTCTTTCGTGTGTGGAAATTTGATCTGTTTCACACAAACTGTTGAGCCTCTGAAGATGACTGCTTTTCTATATTCCAATCAGCATATGATTTTTATGTCCTTCCCACCAAACACAGTTGCGTTTCCTGACCATTGTTTTGCCCCCAGTTGGATTTTTCTCTGGAGACTTCCTAAAGTACTTTGTTTCATAGAAGACAGACTACATTTTCTTTTGCCATTTTCTGGATCTGAAGCTATACTTTTATCCAACAATTTTCTGACAGCTACTGGGGTGTCCAATAATTCAGTTCAGTTCTGACACTACCTGGAGTTAGTGCAGATCTCCACAGGTTAAGGGGCTCAGTTCCACAAGATTGCCCCACTTCAGATGCCAGCCTGTAATGAGGCTGTCAGGCTACCAGCACTTCTTTGCAGCTGGCTAACAATTTGAGGAGGGTTCCCCCAGTCTTTTCTTCAGATTCAATAGTTTGCTAGAAGGACACATAGAACTCAGGAAAGGGGTGTACTTACTATTACAGTTTTAAAAGGATACAATTCAAGAAAGGCCAAGTGGAAGTAGTTTACAGGACACAGTACAAGGAGAATAGTGGCATTCCACGGCTTCTCCAGGTATACCACCCTCTCAGGACCTCAGTGTTTTCACCAACCCAGAACCAACTCCCTGCCATTGCAATCTCATCATTCAGTTTCTAATTCAGAGGTTTCATTACAGAAGCATATAAGTCATTGACCATGGCTGATTAAATTCAATCTCCAGTGCCTTTCTTTAGAGGTTAGCAAGGGGCAAGGTGTGGGGGAAGGTGGAGGTGAAAGTTTCAACCCTCTGATCGTGTGGCCTGTTCCTCTGATTATCACACCCTATCCTGAAGCTATTTAGGGGCCTGCTATGAGTCAGCATTGGCATAAATTCAGGCATGCTTTAAAGGAGTTACTTAGAAATAACAAAATACATTATGATTAGTTAGGAAATTCCAAGGGTTTTAGGAGTTCTGTGCCAGGAACTTGAAACAAAGACCAAATATATTTGTATCATACCATAGGATTTTTCCTGAATATCCAAAAGTGATATATAGACAAGCCAGAACCTTCATGTCCCTCATGAACTCTTATTCTTTTTGCTGAGGCCTGTATTATTTTTTTGAACCGATTAAAACAGAGTCTCTGAAAATTATTTAATATTGCATGGACTGATTAGTAGCTTTAAATAAAAAAAAATGTACATTTTATAAAATTGAAATGCAGAATTCTTCATGATCTTTATAATAATTCTCTTTTGTTCTAACTCTTATACTCTACAAGACTGTAATAAAGGCTGAAGGATTACATCAGTCACTTCATCTTGGCTGCAGTTGTTCATACCTCTCCTACTTGTATATTATTTTCCTGTTAATGGTTTCATTTGTTCAGTTTGTATTTTCATAGGTATTGCTATATTGAACAACATTTTCAATTCCAAAAGTTGATTACAGACTTGTATTATTCTAGATGTTAGGTAATAATATATAACCATAAAACTCAGTAGCTTAATATAACTAAATGTTGTCTTGGCTTTCTGCTTCCTGTCTAAAAGACAAGCAGGGAGCTCTCCTCACTACAGTCACTGGGAACATCGGCCTTCGGTGGCTTCATCTTGACACCTGTTTCTCAGATGGCCATGGCAGAGGGAAGAGAACCTGGCAACTCATGGGCTGGCTCCAAGAGTTTCTGCCCAGAACTAATGGGTCTCATCTGCTCACATTTTATTGAGTAAAGCCTCATGAATCTCTCTCTTGACTTAATTGCAGGTATAGTGATCTTGTCAGGTTTTGGTAGGAAATCCAAACATTTAATCTATTTTCCTGGAGAGATTTTGATGAACCGAAAAGATTTTTTCCATGTGCAGCCACGGATCATTCAGAGGTTTTAATAATGAGTTCAATGGCCATTCCCTTGATTTGATGCTTGTCAAGAGTCTGAATTTTAATTTGTTTCTTTAATGCAAAGCATTTCTTCATTTTGTATTTTACTGTTTGGAGTTGAGAAGCAGTTCTGCTTGCAACTCAACAAGTCCCTGAATTTGTAAACTCTCCTTATTTTCTTTAAAAATCTGTTTTTCTGATTTTTTTGTCCTCTGATACTTGCCAAATATAATCAATAACAATTGCCATGTACCATTCATATTCTTTTCTTCTGCTAGAACTATATGAGTTGCCTTCTAAGAAAAGGTGAGAATATTACCAAAAGTTTGAAACTGCATGATGTGGATTATCCTTTCAGGCTCTTCTATCAGTTATCTTCCTGCTTGTCACCTACCCTTTGAATCAATTTCATATATTTTAGCTCTGTTACCACAGCAATATCTAGTATCAATTTCTGTATCAATCAAAAAAGGAAAGTGTAAGCTCACACACAAATAAATAACTGAAAGACGAATTGTGTTCAGGCCAGTTTATGTTCCTGATCGGCTTAGCTCCATCTAAACCCTGGGTCAGGGAGTCAGCCATTTGCCTTACTTCTCAGAGCAGCCACAGTGATGGTTTCCCTGTTGCCACAGGCTTAACTATGCACTCCCATCACCACTGCATTTCCTTCCTCTTCTAAGATTTAAAATTTTCTTACCATCCCAAGAGTGAGAGAAGGGCTTCAGCATGAATTCTATTGCACTCTTGTGGTGTGAGGTGAAGCAGGTCTTGCTTTTCAATGTTACCCATCGTAACCCAACTGGACTTGTGAAAGTGCTAGGTTCCCCTACCTAAAGAGGCCAATTAAAATGCAGCAGAGTAGGAAACACCACATGTAATGATCTTTGATCAAAGAAAGGCAAGAGACCAGAAAGGGCACACTCATAAATTACTTTTCCTTTCTTTCTTGACAACTTTGAGATGCAGTATCATATAGCCTCCCTGAAGATATTCTATAAGACTAGGCAGTCAACTTTATTTCCTATGAACCAGAGCAGATTAGTAACATCCCACTTTATACACACTTTCCCTGTTTCACTGTCTCACTTCATGTTACCCTCACTTTTGATTCCCTGCTATTGCACTGCCTCTCTCAATACAGTCTGCCAGATAGCTTTGCTTTGGGAATTTTTATTTTTTTTAATTTTTTTTTATTTTAAGAACTCAGGCTCAGAAAGCTAGTATTAGGTGGTGGGCATAGAGAAAAGACCTTCAGGAAAAAATCTGGAGTTGGATTTCTCACTAAAAAAGAAATTTAGAGTGAGATTTCTCACTCTAAAAGAAATAAATACTCAACTGTTTTGGGTGATAAATAGGGTGATAAAAATTCCTGCAATGTAATAGTAACACCATTATTACAATTTTAGAAGTAATTAATAGGATTTAGGCATATTTGACTATTTTGTTCATCATTCCAATTTTAGTTTCTTTTTGACCTATATTACACTTTTGCCCAATTATTTTCTTATTTCTCTGTCACTTATATTTTCATGTCTGTTTATGAAAGTTGTTGCTCACTTTTTTATGACAGAAGTACATTCTTTTTAAATGCCACAAGCAACGTTGAAATATTAGAATATCTACAGGTAAGATCTTATTTAATCATATTCTTAGAAAGAATGTTAGTTGTTAACAGACCCACTACAAAAAAAAATCTACTGAATTTTGTTTTAAATTAATCATTATCGTTAGGTTGCTTTTCCAGCTGCCAATGGAATTTTTTTTTTTTTTTTTTTAACCCAAAGCTGGCTGATTTACCTCATACAGACAGGCAGGTAGCATATTGATCTAGAATTTGCTGATACTTAGTTCTCGTGCCTATGTTCTTAATTTGCTTATTTATTTTTGTAGAGGTGGAGTCTCGCTATGTTGTTCAGGCTGATCCTGAGCTCTGGATCTCGTGCAATCCTCCCACCTTGGCTTCTCAAATTGCTGGGATTACAGGTGGGAGCCACTATGCCTGGCCCACATGCCCATGTTTTGAATCAGGTCAAATTCACTTAGGAATCAAAAAAAAAGTAGGAATGTTTTAGGAAGCAGCAGAAATTAACACTCTGATTTTAAATGGCTTAAGCAAGTAGGAGTTATTTATCTCACATGTTAAGTCTGAAGATAAGCATTTAATGTTGTTGGTTTGCCTTTCCAGGTTCATCACAGTTCTCTGTTGTGTCATTCTTAGCATCTTGACTTGGATTCACGTGTTTATTAGTTTGCTATAACTGCTATAACCACGTATCAGAGACTGAGTGACTTAAACAACTGAAATGTATTTCTTCACAGTTCTGGAGGCCAGAAGTCAATATAAAGGTGCTGGCACGGTTGATTTTACTTCTGAGGCCTCTCTATTTGGCTTGTAGATGACCATCTTCTCCCTATATCTTCATATGATCTTGCCTCTCCACATCTGTGTGTGTGTCTAAATCTCCTCTTCTTATAAGAGCACCTGTCATATTGGATTAGGGCTCATAATGTCATTTTAACTTAATTGCCTGTCAAAAAAATTCTGCCTTCAAATACAGTCACATTTCTAGGGTTTAGCACTTTAACATATGAATGCAGGGGGGCATTTCAGTCCATAATACTGTGGTAATCACTTTTTGATCTTAAGATGATTGCTGCAGCTCTACAATCCACATCTATTACTAAAACAAAAAGAAGAGAGAAAGAAATTAAGACAGGAGAGTTCCCTGATCACTTCGCAGGACGTGCGACAGGGACGTTGTTCATCTGTTTGGCCACCATGCATGCTCAGGCCCCTTACAGGAGGAGGAGCATGCTGACAGGCAGGTGCAACAACACAGGTGAGTGCCTTGGGGGCTCCAGCACCAAGGTAGAATCTAAGGGTGGGTGCTTGTGACTCCCCAAGCCCAAGTGGGTGTGTGTTACAGTGTGCTCTTTTGGCTTTGCCATCCGAATACAACTTAAGAGTGTAACCAGCTCAGTGCCCTCTTGGGACCCAGGTACTTGTCTGGCATCCAGGAAGAGTCAAGTTGCACACAGACTTGAAGGATGAATGTGGGGGTTTTATTGAGCGATGGAAGTGGCTCTCAGCAGGATGGATGGGGAGCTGGAAGGGGGCTGGAGTGAGAAGATGATTTTTCTCCTGGAATTTGGCCATCCAGCAGCCAATCTTCTCTTGGACCGTCCCCAGCCCAATTCCTCTCAACTTTCAGATGCTCCTTCTCTTCTCCTCTTCTCTGCCTTGCCATTCTGGATTCTTCTGCTCTTCTGTTCATCTCCTTTTGGAGCTGGGGGTTTGCGGTTTATATGGGTACAGGATGGGAGGGCATGGGAGGCCAAAAGGCAACTTTTGGTTGCAAAAACAGGAATGCCTTTTCTCATTTAAGGTTGTGGGTTTCCAGGCTTGAGGGTGGAGGCTTTGCCAGGAAACCACACTCTTCTACCCAGTATTTCCATTTCCTGTTCATATCAAAATGAAACTTGTAATTTTTATTCCGTATTAAAAATAAAACAAAAACTTTCAATACCATCATCCCTCTTTCATGTAGCTGATCAATGTATCTTTGATTAGAACTATGTCACATTGTCATTTCTGACTGTAAGAGAGGCTGGGCACGTGATAAGATTTTTTAGTATCTATAATAAAGAGGACATGACAAAGGATGATTAAAAACGGATTTCAGGCCACTTGATTTACAGAACCTGTTCCAGAGAATTTCATAGAATGTTTAACAAGTGTTAATTTATTGATCTACTAAAAACAAAAGTCACTATGCCAAACACTCAAGACATGAGTAAACTGAAGATATGTGATCGGTACAAACAAAAGACACTAAGCCAAGCACTCAAGATATGTGAGACCCTGCCTTTACAGAATTTACAGTAGTTTGTGGAAGACAGACAATTAAATAGGCAATTACACTACTGCATGACAATTGAAAAGATGGGGGCAGCAGTGTGTACTAGAGAAACTCACAGAAGAGGCAGCAAACCTAGTCCTAGAAAACCATTAAAGGCTCCACAAAGAAAGTGACATCCATGTTTTTTCCATCTTTACTATGCATGCAATTTAATACGTACTTCACAGAGGCATTTTAGGCAGTAAGTAAACTGATATGCCAGAAATCAACAAGCACAGTACGTGGCACAAAATTATTAAAAAGTATGTGTCCACTATCCATAATTGTTTTTGTTTATTCACTATGTCATAATAGTAAACCCTTTCGTACTTCTTAAAATACATTAGACATTATTTGAAAGGTTTCATTTTATTCGTTTATTCCTCACAATAATTAAAGGAAGTAGATATTATTATTGTTCTCATTCTGCAGAGGAAGAAATGCAGACATTGAAAAATTGAGTGATTTGTTCAAGGTAATGTAGCTATTAAAAGGCAAAGCCGAGATTTGAATTCTGCCAGACCAGCTCTCAAGTTCATCCTCTTAACTACCTGCTATCAGGCCTCTCCTCATTAAATTTGGCCTCCAATATTTATTTCAAGTGGTGTTAAGAATGTATTCAGTCTAAAACGATCATTTTTCCTAATGCCTGAGTTTCTATCTGTGGCAATGACCTGCTACTGTGCTGCTTAAAAAAAAAAAAAAAATGTAAATACTTCCCAGGAAGAACATGGAATAACCATTTTATACTGAAAATGGAGGAAGTTCTATAAATTCTATCAGTACATGAAATGCCTCAGTTTTTCAATGGCTGTTCATTTTCTCTACTTATCTTTTCTCTTCCTCTGAGATATATCACAAACTGAATATTGTTAATTTGGCTCTCAGACAACTAAGATAACAGATTTTAGAAAGTTTTTTTTTTTTTTTCTGGGCAATAAAATATGAAGATTTGTTTTTATGTAGCAACTACTTTCTTATCTTGTCTTTTTGTTTATATTTATTGTTTTGTTTTCATGTTTTCATTAGAAAACATGCTAAGCTTAGCTCAATAAAAAGAAACTGTTTTCTACTTAGTGCTTTGTTATAAAATATAATTGAAAAATATATTCATTAACTGTAATATGGCTTTTACTTTAATTTTTCAATGACATACATTTCAGAGTTATGAAACCCTCAATTTTACTTCACTTTATTTTGGTTGAAAGAAGAGTCTGCCAAGGTATCATATGCAAAAATCAGATTTGAAGAATACATTGGAGAATTAGAGAAAAAAAAAGAGAATTTGTCCTTGGTTTTCATGTCTAGTGTCACCTACTAAATGTCTATGTACCATTGCCAATTATTCAAAATCAAATTCTGTGCTTTGCAAAGTCAGCAAGTCCACAGACCTGAAAGTGCTGGTTATTTTTATGCAGATACATATCAAGTATTAAAAATTGTGTTTCAAATAACTGTGGATTTTTCTTTGTGGGCAAAGATAGCGTTAGCAAGTTTTTAACCCTACGTTTTAAAACTTGTTCTCATTTAATACTATTATTTTAACAGTTCTCTCATGTAGATATTTTGTAAAGCTATATTTTATGTTTTATTTCTGGTTGGCTTACGAGGTTTTCTTGGCTCCCTCATCATGTATACTAATTGGAGTTTTGTAGAAGGAATGAAATACAAAAAAATTATGTCAAGAATTGTCAAGGTTCTTGATAATTTCCAAGGATGTGCCCCTTTATTTTATTTGTTATGATGTTATGATGCTATTATTTCCATTTTACCTTGACACAGCAGCAGGTGATTCTTATGTTGTCTGTGATAACATATGATTTCTATTAAAATTGCAATCGATTCTGAATAATAACTACATTTTGATATAGGCCTTCTCAGCTTTCTCTTGGCAATGCCTATTTATATTTTAGACTCTATATAGACTTAGCATTTGGAGCCAATTGAGTTTTGTTAAATTTCAATTTTCCCAATATGGTGATGACGTAAATTAACTAATCTTGATATGTTCCAGCTTTGTCATTAAGGCCCGACAATCAAAACCTTTATTGTGTTTATAACGGTTGCAAAATTCTAGTTCTATAAAAGTCTAGTGATGCAACTTTGAGGTCTCATGGTTACTCTAAGCCTTAGCTTTCCCATTTCTAAAACGATAATGGCTGTCCTCAGTGTGGTTGTTGCTGGATGACTGTGAGGGTCAAATGAAATTAGGTAAGACTTGTCTTCTTAAAATGCAGAACAAGGAGTCTCAGGAAGAAAAGGTGGTAACATGGAGATGCAGAGTTCTTAGGAAAATATGGTGCATCTTCCAACAGCAATAATTTTACCAAAAGATTTTGGGGAGGACAATAAAATAATTTTATATTAAAATCAAGTATATCATTTTATGCCATTTTCATAATTGTAAATGTGTTATGGCTTAGAATCCAAGATTTAAGATAAAATACTCAAAAGCAATAGTGAGAAAGGGTCTCTTCTAGGACTGAAACTCCCTTTGTCCTTCTCTTTCTCTCAACCCCCTACCCTCCCATTAAGCTTGTATGTTTATTTTTCTCTACTGCTAAGGTGACTTGACTGGAGAAATAAGCATACAAATGTGCTAAAATATGCATAAAGTGGCATTTAAATATGGCATATTAATATCACCTTTGGTCTTTTAGAAATTGTGTGCAATATCTTGAAAATTCCTTCATCTAATTCAAGTTGCCATCTTCTCTTTTGTGGATCACTGCAACTGCCTTGCAACTGACCTACTGTGTCCATTCTGGTCTCTTTCAATCCTCAACTGAAATAATGTTTTTGAAATTTTAATACAACTGTGGCACCTTACGCCACTTAAAACCTAGCTGTGACTTCCTTTTTTTTTTTTTTTTTTTGAGTAAGAACAAAAGTTTCAACATATTTTCTTAAGCCCTACACAGCCGATTCCCCACTGCTTTCCAAACTCTCCCTCTTCTGATTGCTCTCATTTTCTTCTGGCTCCGAATAATGTTCCAGCTCCATCACGTGGCTTTTGCACATACTGTCCTCTCACTGCAATGGTCTTCCCTCCTCTTTTCATATAGTGGCCTCTTCTTTTGCTTGAGATCTTTCATTAAAAAGCAAACTTCTTAGATTAATCTTTCCCTGCCCATTCAGGTCAGTTGAAACCCCATTATTAGCCCCCTAAACTTCCTAATCTTTCCCTGCCCTCTCAGGTTAGATAAAACCCCATTATATGAGCCCATAACACCTCATACTGTCTCTTTACAGCACTTACTACAATTGTAACCAAACACTATTTGTGCAACTGTTTAATTAGGTTGTTTCTTTATTACATCCCTATTTATTCTCCATCACTCTATCTGGTTTTATAGTAGCACACAATAAATCCTTCATATATATTTGATTAATGAAGGTGAGAGAATGCAACTGAACTTTGTATAACATTTTTCATCACTGTCATTTTTCTAAACATTTTTTTAATGAGGACCTGGAAAGTAGAGTTGCAACATTCTTTCCTGCTAATAATGTTACTGGAAAAGAGTTAACTACAAAAATGAATACCTCTTTAATTCAGGCTGCTTTATAGAAAACTACGGTCCTTAATTGCCATCATGCCCCTAACAAAGATTATGACAAGTAGGACTCAAATTCTATTGCACTGTCTATATTGCCTAAACTTTGATTTGTTTTGTTTTGATTGGTTCAGTTTGAGAGGGCTTTTGTTAAGGAGTACAGTTCAGTTTTGGATATCATTCTCTTGACAGTCGTCTTAATAGATCCCCTGGTTCTCTCAAGTCTTAAATGTTGGTATGCAGTCATCCATTGAGTGTTGAATGATCTCACTTCAACTAGACCAGCGAGCACATAAATTCGATTAACATGAGAACTTGACATGAATTCCATACTGAGACCAAATAAGTCAATTCACAATGGTGATCGAAACTGGTGCTTATGCCTAGGTTTCAGATGATCTCCAAATTGAGAGGTTGACCAAAAGGAACGAATTGTTAAACTAAACTAAATTTGCCCTGAGGAAGCCTCTGTACTCAAGTCCTTATGTAACAAACTTCATCCTAACTTAGCACATGAACTAACTGAAAGCTGAATTTAGGATTATACTCTTGTAACAAATTGACTGAGGCTCAGTCAATTGCAACAGTTGAACTTCAGTCAATCACAGGTGGCCGACTGATTTAAATATGGCAAAACATAGAGCTATAACTAATTACTGTCTCTTTGCCTCACGTCCATTTTTTGTCCATGAATGCTGTCTGACCACCCTGCAGGCCAGAGTTCTTAGAATCGGTTCTGGTTCTGAGTGTTGCCTGATTCTCGAATCTTTCTTTGTTCAACTAAATTCCAATAAATTTAACTCATGTAAGGTTATCCCTTTTAACAGCATTTAATACCAGGTGAGTAATTACCTATTTTAGTTAAGTTAGATGGAGATATTTGAGAAGCCTTGTTGTCAAAGTGATAATTTAATTATGTAGCTATTAAACATCTATAATAGATGTTTAATCTATTATAGATTAATTACAGGCAAGAAAAAGTGATAGGCAAGAAAAAGTGATAGGCATTGTGAGGAAAACGAAATCAATAAGCAAGCATCTCTTTCCTTAGGAAAGTTAGGATTCTGTTAGGATCCAGTATTATGAGCTGAATTGCATCTCCTCTCCTCCCTCAAATCTTTATGTCGAATTTCTAACCCCTGGTATCTGAGAATATGACTATATTTGGAGATAGGGCCTTTACAGTGGTAAATAAGATAAAATGAGGTCATATGGGTGTGCCTTAATCCAGTATGACTGGTAACCTTAGAAGAAAAGATTAGGATACAGAAGAACCTTAGAAGAAAAGAAAAGGGAAGATCATGTAAAGACACAAGAAGAAAATTGTCATCTACAAGCCCAGGAGAGAGGCCTGGAATAGATAGAGGCCTGGAACAGATATATCCTCATAACCCTCAGAGGAAACTGACCCTGCTGACACCCGATCATGTACTTCCCAGCCTCCAGAACTATGAGGAAATACATTTCTGTTACTTAAGCCACCTAATCTGTGGTATTTTGTTATGGCAGCCCTCAAAAACTAATGCACATATCATGTTTAGGACTATACTCAGATCTGTATGATTCAAAGCTTTTACTAAATGATACGTTCTGTTGGCTTCTTTGCAAATTTATCACACTAACTGCAAGGCTACTTATTCTGCAGACTAAATACCCTATAATAGAGGATAAGCAATTCTGTGGAAAAATTTGAGCAATACTGATGTCAACTATTTTTGTTTTGCCTTTTTTACTCTTGCCTGATAGTCAAAATAGTGCCTTACTAGGAAGTAGTATAGGAAAAGCAGTTGCGATTACTTAACGTGTATTAGAGGTGCTATTACTTAAGGTAATTAGAGGTGCTTAAAACTCACAAAAGAGTATGTAATCTCCAATCTCACTTATATTTTTCAAATTTTTGGTGAATAGACAAATGCTTTCATAAATGTTTATAATATCACATATTCTTATTTGTGTACATTATAAAAATTTAGCTAGAAATAGCTAAGATTAAAAATACTTGGATGGCTTCATTCTGATAAAAGTAATCAGTACTCAAAGAAAATTTATAGTACTCAAAGAGAAAACTATATTACTCAAATTTAGGATCATTTTTTCTTTTTTCTTTTAAACTCATTAAACACCTTCCATGTAATACACAATGCACAGTTACATTTCAGGAGACTTTCTTTTAATAGAAAATATTACTAATCAGTGCACCTAATATCAGAGTAAAGATGCTAAATCCTCAGTCTGTGATATCTTAGTGTGACTGATGCTAATCCTGCAGACTGCATTACCTCACTCCTATATTAAAAAAAACTCATCACCTTGCAAATCATTTTTTAAATTTACAACACATACAGGGGGCATCAGGAGATGGACTGCCACCTTTCACAGGCTCCACAGAGGATATTGGCTACCAATTACATTCTAGCCCACAGCACTGTGGACAGCAGACAATAGGATGCAAAGTAGTTCATCTCTGCCAGCAGACACCACCACTCAGCAAATCCTGGTGAAGTTGCCATTTTATGGATAATGTTTCCCAAAATAGCTGCAGCTTAACATTTTCTGAAGCCAAGCCCACTGTGTATCTATTTCAATATATGACATTCTCAACTGAGGATCTAACCAATAAAACCTAAACCAACTGGCATTATATTAGGAGCCATATATCAGAAGCATAACTAACTGCTCTTCTCATTCTGAAAATGAACAAATGAAAATACATGACTACAGGGTTGGCTAGCTAAGTAAATTCTATGGATTTTTGAAACTATTACTGTCTTATTCATTCCTGTAATTACATTTTCAGAGTTTATGTACCAGAAACCTTGAAAAGCCTCTTAATGACTAACCCCTGTTAACTAGGTCTTTTGAACTGAATGTACCGTTGTACCATGGCTGGCCCCAAATAAGACCCAAGGTCTTCATGGTTTACTTGGAGGGTGAAACTGATAAATCACTTGTCCTGATTCCTCAAAGATCCTCCTTTCACGTTCTGCAGTGAATGTAATATGGTACATTTTCATTAGGGGAAAGCACAGAGCTCCAGGCAGCATACTCTACTGAGATGCTGTAAAAAAATCAGGTAGCATACATATTAGAGCATATATTAAGAGAACACAGCTAGAATAAGTATCTTTTCCTATAAATCAAAAGATTGGAAACTACAAAAGCTACCTTAATTTTTTACCTTTAGAAAATGCAAACTATATGTGTAACCAAAGGGGATGTAAAGGTAACCAGCCAAAACAATGTAACAGTTACTTCTTTTACAAATTTAGACACATTTTTGAATTAATCCCCAACAGCATTGTATTTACTTTAAAAGTATTTCCCTTGTTAGACCTTCCTCCCCGCGCTTTGTATAATATGAATGCACAGGTGTTTCCAACCATACAGTTTACCCTTTTGACAGCTGCTCAAACTGTTCTGAGGACTTTATAAGAACGTTTAGAAAGGCATGAAAAATCCTGATCACTAAGCATAAAAAAGAAAGTATGCATAATATGGGAAAAGGTTATGAATTTTTATTACCCACTTATCTGAGCTCCACTTTTTAAACGTATGTAATGAGTCAGCATGGCTTTGTAGAAGGAGCACAAGACCAGGAGGCATTAGGGTTACATATTTCTCTGCCAGCTCTTACACAAGCCAGCTTTGTGTTCTTACACCAGCACACAGCACCTCAGAATTGGCATTAATGATCTTTCATATTCTGTCTAGATATAACACTTTATGGTTTTGTTTTGCAGGTTTTTCCCACAGCATATTTTCTGTCTATCTTGTATCCCACTTTTTAGGAAATGCTTATCAGGTAGAACAAACTTTATTTTATTTTTACTTAGCGGTGCCAATTTTCAAAATCTACTGATGTGTTGGGGAATTTGGAAATGTGTGATTAAAAAAAGAGACTTGACTGCTGACAAAAATATTTCCAAAATTGTATTATGTTGTGTGATTTAAAAAGTGCCAAATTGAGACAGTTGTTTAAACATAACAAGTTGATACTTACTGGGTAGAACAACTGTTTATAAATTTAATGAGCTTATCATGGAGCAAAGAGGAAGGATTTACACAGTATATACAGAGAGGTCAGAGACTGAACAGATTAATTTAAGGAATGATGACACATTAAGAGAAAATTATTTTTTAGAGCTTATTGGTTTATCCGCTTAAAAAAGTAAATCTCTTACTATCTTTTCTCTTGCTGTTTTCTAAAGATATTGTACTGTGACTTGTATACATTGATAGGATAGAAGGAGTAGAATATTTTATGTTTTATCTATAGTACTTACTACATTAAACATTCTAATTCTCATATCTCTACCTACTAAATTCTTCTCTTACAGAAAAGAGACAAACAACAGTAAAAAATTATTTGAATAACTAAAGAAACAGGATGCACATGCACTAGAATTTAGGGGGTTCTTTTTATTTTCATTTCATTTATTATTTTTCTCTTTAGTTTCCCTGCTTAATTATATTTTTTGAGATATGAATTCAAATAATTATCTTCTTTTTTTTTTTTTTTTTTTTTTGAGAGGGAGTCTCGCTCTGCTGCCCAGGCTAGAGTGCAGTGGCCGGATCTCAGCTCACTGCAAGCTCCGCCTCCTGGGTTTACACCATTCTCCTGCCTCAGCCTCCCAAGTAGCTGGGACTACAGGCGCCCGCCACCTCGCCCGGCTAGTTTTTTGTATTTTTTAGTAGAGACGGGGTTTCACCGTGTTAGCCAGGATGGTCTCGATCTCCTGACCTCGTGATCCGCCCGTCTCGGCCTCCCAAAGTGCTGGGATTACAGTCTTGAGCCACCGCACCTGGCCCAGATTTTTATATAATTTGTTGGTATGTTAGAAAAGTAAAGTAAAAGTGATGAGGTAGCCAGTATAGAAAAATGCTGGGTCTCTGAATATGAGCAGAAAGGGAAATGCTCATAGCACTACCAATTGTTTGCACTCTGCAGTGGGAGAATGTCGAAACAGCCAGTTTATGAGCCCCAAGCTGAAGTGGCTGCTGTTCTTGTGCACAGAACATTCTCTGTGCTCTTTTCCCTATGAAAACACTTCCTATGTAGTCTTTTGTGAGTCTTTGCTTTTATTTTTACTGGATGCATCCATACCGTTCACCTAAAAATTGAAATTATTCTTCAATAAAACATGGCTAAGGGAGGTCATCCTTTCATCTGTCTTTGTACATCCTAAAATAAAGGCATTGTTAAAGAAATAAAAGAAAGAGACATTTATTGAAATTACTACTAATTCACTAAACATTTGCTGAATGACTAACATAAGGTAGACTCTATGGTAGGCTTTGGCGATACGTCACATTCAATAAAATTGTGCACATAAATTTTGGACGTCGAGCCACAGAATTGGAAGATACTTTGAAGATATGCTATTAAAGCCCCATGAGTGAATCTTATTTCTTTTTCTTTTTTGTGTTCTTCTTAGTTAATTGTGTTTATAAAATAGTTACTCTATGCCAAGATCTTTACCTATGTTACCTATTTAAGGCATGTATTATTAGCTCAATTTTTAGATAAGGAAGTTAAGAATCCATAACACTAAACTATTTTCCAAAAATCACACTGTGGCTGACAGATCCTAGCGTGGCTTCCCATGATTACTCTCTCTGAATATTTAACTAACACACATAGCATTTTAGATGGAGGCTGAATTCAAATTCAGAGGCAGTGATCAGAGGCAAGTATCCAAGCTCTTACTCAATCCCTTTACATTGAAGTGATCAGAACCTGTGTCATCTTCCTAACTAATAGAATATGGCAAATGTGGTAAAATATAAGACATATGCTTATATTACATTATATAAAACTTTGTCTTGCTGGTGGATTTCTTCTACAGACTCAACTTTCTGGCTTGCTAAAATAAGCAGCCATGTTGGAGAAGCCCATGAGACAAAGAACTGTGTGAAGAATCTAGGAGTGGCATCTGCCTAAGAGACATCAAAACACAAAACAAAACAAAACAAAAAACAAAGATCTTAGTCCTGAAAGGAAATTCTTTTCTTTTGAAATGAACCTTCCCACAGTTTAATTCCTGTCAATAAACTGAAGGATCTTGGAAGTAGACCCTTCCTCAGCTGAGTCTTCAAATGAGAACTCAGTGCCGGTTAACACCTTGATTTTACAACATCTTGTGAAAACATAAGGAGAGGACCTAGCTAAGCTGTGCCTCAGCTCTTGACCCACATATTCTGTGAAATAATAGACATGTATTTTTTAATGTTGGTAAATTGTAGTTATTTATTGTATAGTAATGTATAACGAACACACATAGTAGTTTAGATAGAGGCTGAATTCAAACCAAAATTTGTCTGGCACTTAAACTTATTCTCTTTCTGTAATACCAATTCATAAACTTAAGTCCCAGGATCCTTTCCATAATAATCATCTAGAGGTCTTATGCAAATATTGGTTTTGGGCTTTCACAGCTGTCCTATAAAAACAGAATCTCTAGGATAAAGGCTGAGGATATACATTTTTCATGAGCTTCTATAGTGATTATTATATATATAGATTAAAGTTGAGAACATTTCAGTATACCTTATGAAGCTGGAGTTGTTTATTTCAATTACTTAGAATGGGTATAGGTCGGAACATCCTTTTATCCTTTAAGAAAAGTTTTTTTTTTTGGAAGGCTGACAATTTTTGTTTTTTACTACAACAAAAGAACCAACCAATAGTAAAGAGAGAATCATGTCCTTTCAATTTAATTTTTATATTTTCAGTTGCATTATTCTGAAGAGGTAAATACAATATATTCTTATTTTAGGTCTCCAAATAAAATAGATATAAACAAAATGAGACATCTGAGACAAATGAGACATTGAGACTTTAATGATTAAGAATTTGTGAACAAACAATGACAGCTTAAGAAATATTTTTGTTTTAAACTTTAGTAATTCTCTATTTTGAAAAGTCTCAAAATACCTATTTTAAGTCACATTACACCTATCAGGAGACAATAATAATAATTAAGAATAATGGGCATTATATAAAAAAAAAAAGTCCAAATGTTTGCCAACCCAAAATATCCCAGACCTGCATTGAAAATTGATGATTACCAGGTAACTGAGTAAGTTACTTTACTTTTTAGAGGTGGCTACATAAATTCCAAGTATAGATTTAGAGTTGCAATGTCACCTTTTCCTAAAACTCAATTTAATGTGTCTGACAGACAAAAACTACATGGACAGTGTTGATCTCCACTGTATGTACCTACTGGCTAGCACAGTGATTGATGCACAGAGGGCAGTCAATACATATTTTCCAATGGCTGACTAAGTATAAAGCAGGCAAATCTATCAGTCTTTATCTTTTTTCAAGACTTGATAATTCAGGACAGAACTTCTTAACCTGATTTATAGATATATCAATACATAGATCCCTTCAATGCTGCCTTAGAGGGCCTAGGATGGATACAGCACCCAACCTGGTTACTTTGAGACACAAGTAGCATTATTCATTTACCTCATTATGCCTGTTACTACTTACTATGTGCATTGTGACTTTAAAGAGTCAGAGAGTTCTACATCAGTGCGTGTATGGCATAAAGGAAGCAAAACCCAGCAAACATTTACCGAACCCGTACTACAATTTATGACAGAGACAGAGTCTTGCTGTTTTAATTTTGCTTGTTCATTTGACTCCTGAATGTGGAAGACAAGTTTCCCAAAAACATCACTAGAAATGTCTTTGCAAAAACCAAAGTAGGTTAAAAAAACCCTACATCTTGTGATTTGCAAGTGTTAGTTTAACTTTTAAAGACTTCAGATATTAAGATAATAATATAACATGGAAGTCTAAAAAAAAAAAATCGTGTTTTCCCTTTTTTCAAAAGTCTAAACTTAGCCTAGGAGAGTGAAGAGTGTTATCTATTCAGATGGAGAACCTGTTATTTGAATCATTCTCTGATACTCATTCTTTAATATATATTTCAAATTTTAAGCAATACAAATCTCAACGACTGTTGGAAATTAAGGAGCAATCTGACAGGACTGTTTTAGTACTTAGAAAACAAAGAAAAACATGTTCTTCACTACTAGAAAATTCACAAGACAGAAAAAGAGAAATACAAATAGACAACTATAAGTGAAAAGGACTTTGGAACTCCCATAGCTCCTCTGTGAAATCTCTTGGGTGAATGTCAAGTGTACCTCCTATGTTTATTATGTGTATCATGTAAGTGTTGGGTCTCTCTCTTTCTCTCAGCACACACACACACACACACACACACACACCCCACATACATTCCCAGCTCTCCTGTGGTGGGGACAATTACTATCTATTTATGTGTTGACAGGAATAAAAAGAAATATTATACTTCCTGGTTTTTCTTGAAATTAGACCTAACCAAGTGTCTTGCTTGAGTAATAGCAAATATAATGCGTAATTTTCCTCTGTGGAAAGGTTTAATTGCCAGGGCTCAGGTCTCCAGAAATTTCTTTTCTAGCATCAATAATAATAGCACAAATTAATGAGAAGACACTCTTAGATCAAAGCAGCCTGGAATGCTGAGCCACCTCATGGAGAAAAGTTGAGACTAAGTGTACTGAACATTCAAAGAGCGATAAATATGATAAACAAGACATTTTTTGTGTCTTTGTCACATAAGTGCTCATTTTTTGTTACTGCAACACAATCTGGTCCATTCTAACTAAAATATCTTTTAAGGATAGATAGTAATCCTTAAGATAATTGAATTTTAACTTAGAACTATGTAGCAAAACTGTCTCATAATTTTCAATGTTAATTTCATCTCCAAATGAAAAAATATATAATTTTATTTAGAAAAGTTCAGTTATTTTTTATTTCATTGTTAATATCACCTCCTGGCTCCACCTCCTTGCATTTTCAATTTATTTCTTCTTAGGTATATGTAGAATAAGATAATTGAACATTTTAATTTTGTATTTTGTCTCAGCTATAAAGCCCATTACTTCACCCCTAACAAGAGAATGCTATGATCCTAAATTTATATTTAATGGTAATATAGGCAGAAATAATTATTCATTTGTTTAAATTGCATGTATAAATTTGACAGAATCAGATAAATTCTGTAAACTAATTTCCCCCACCTCAGTAGGGAGGCCATCATTTAAATTCAAATTCAGGAAATGCAGAGTTCCTATGAGATACTACACAAGACAATCATTCCTAAAATACATAGGCATCAGATTCTCCAATGGCAAGATGAAAGAAAGTATATTAAAGGCAGCTAGAGAGAAGGGGCAGGTCACTTAAAAAGGGAACCCCATCAGGTTAACAATGGACCTTTCAGCAGAAAACCTACAAGCCAGAAGATATTGGGGGCCTATGTTCAGCATTCTTAAAAAAAAAGAAATAAAGAAAAAAAAAATTCCAAAAGAATTTTATATCCAGTTAAACTAAGCTTCATAAGCAAAGGGGAAATAAAATCTTTTTAACACAGGCAAATGCTAAGAGAATTTGTTACCAGACCTACCTTACAAGAGGTCCTGAAAGGAGTGCTAAATATGGAAAGTAAAAGACCCTTACTGACCACCACAAAAACACACTTAAGTATAAAGAGCGTTAACACTATAGAGAAACCACACAAACAAGTCTACCTAATGAACAGCTAACAATATGATGACAGGATCAAACCCACACATATCAATATTAACCTTGAATTTAAATGGATTGCATGCCTCAATTAAAAGACACAGAATGGCAAGTTGCATAAAGAAGCAAGATCTAACTGTATGTTGCCTTCAAGAGATCTATCTCACATGTGATTACATCCATGAGCTCAAAGTAAAGGGATGAAGAAAAATTTACTAAGCAAATGGAAAACAGGAAAAAGCAGGGATTGCTATTCTAAATTCAGAAAAAAAAAAGCAAACTTTAAATGAACAATGATCAAAAAAGAAAAAGAAGGGCATTACATAATGGTAAAGATCTAACTATACTAAATATATATGCACCAACACATGAGTACCCAGATTCATAAAGCAAGTTCTTAAAGACCTGCAAAGAGACTTTGATAACTATAGCAGGAGACTGCAGCACCTCACTGAGAGTATTAGACAGATCATTGAGGCAAAGTTATTTGGAACTTAACTCAATGCTTGACCAAACGAGCCTAATAGACATCTATAGAACACTCCACCCATAAACAGGGGAATATATTCTACTCTTCTGCACAATGCACATACTCTGAAATCAACCACACAATCATTCATAAAACAATACTCATCAAATTTAAAAAAACTGAAATAGTACCAACCACATCTTGGACCACACTGCAGTAAAAACAGAAATTAATATGAAGACAATCACTCAAAACCACACAATTACACAGAAGTTAAAAAAAATCTGGTCTTGAGTGACTTTTGGGTAAACAATGAAATTAAGGCAGATACCAAGAAATTATTTGAAACAGAGGAAAACAAAGCTGCAACATACCAGAATCTCTGGGACACAGCTGAAGCAATGTTAAGAGGGAAATTTACAGTGCCAAATGCCCACATCAAAAACTTAGTAAGATTTAAAATTAACAATCCAACATCACACCTAGGGGGACTACACAAATAAGAACAAACCATCCCCAAAACAAGCAGAAGGCAAGAAATAACAAAAATGAGAGCTGAACTGAAGAAAATTGAGATGTGAAAGCCATACAAAAGATCAACAAGTCTAGGCTTTGATTTTTTAAAGTAATAAATGAGATAGATCACTAGCTAGATTAATAAAGATAAAAAGAGAGAAGATCCAAATCAGATAAACACAATCAGAAATGACAAAGGAGACATTACCAATGACAAATAGAAATACAAAAAACCATCAGAGACCACAGAGAACACCTCTATCCACACAAACTAGAAAACTGAGACAAAAATAAATAAAATTCTGGAAACATACAATCCTCTAAGATAGAAATAGAAAGATATTGAATCCATGAACAGATCAATAATCAGTTCTGAAATTGAGTCAGTAATGAAAATTCTATCAACCAGACAAAGCCCAGGACCAGATAGATTCACAGCTGAATCCTACCAGATGTATAAAGAAGAACTGGCATGATTCTTACTGAAACTATGCAAAAGATTTAGGTGAAGGACTCCTTCCTAACTCCTTCTATGAGACCAAATCCCCCAATACCAAAACCTGATGGAGACTCAACAAGAAAAGAAAAGTTTTCCTTGATGAACACAGATGCAAAAATCCTCAACAAAATACTAGCAACCCAAATGTTGCAGTACAACAAAAAGCAAATCCACCACAATCTAGTAGGCTTTGTCTATGGGATGCAAGTTTGATTCATCCTACAGAAATCAATAAATGTCATTAATCTCATAAATAGAGCTAAAAGAAGAAAAACCTATGAGATCATCTCAATAGATGTAGAAAAGGCTTTTGATGAAATTCAACAGTCCCTTCATGTTAAAAAACCTCAACTAACTAGGCATTGAAGAAACATACTTCAAACTAATAATAGCCATCTATGACAAATCCATAGCCAACATCATACTGAATGGGCAAAAGCTGTAAGCATTCCCCTTTACAACTGGAACAAGACAAGGATGCCCACTCTCACCAGTCCTATTCAACATAGTACTGGAAACCCTACCCAGAGCAATCAGACAAGAGAAAGAAATGAAAGTTATTCAAATAGGAAGAGATGAAGTCAAACTATCTTCCTTTTCACGTCATATAATTCGATACCTGCAAAACCACAGTTTCTGCCCCAAAGCTCCTTAATCTGATAAACAACTTAAGCAATGCTTCAGGATTCAAAATTAATTTACAAAAATCACTAGCATTTCTATACACTAGCAACATCCAAGCTAGGAGCCAAATTAGGAACTCAATCCCATTCACAATAGTCACAAAAAGAATAAAATACCTAGGAATGCATCTAACCAGGATGGCAAAATATTTCTACAATGAGACTTTAAAAAATTCTGCTGGGAGAAATCAGAAATGACACAAACAAATGGAAAAACATTCATTTCATGTTCAAGGATAGGAAGAATCAATTGTTAAAATGGTCATACTGCTCAAAACAGTCTACAGTCAATGCTACTCCCATCAAATTACCAATGACATTTTTAATAGAATTAGAAAAACTATTTAAAAATTAATGTGGAACCAATAAAAAGTCTAAATAGCCAAAGCAACCCTAAGCCAAAAGAATAACGATGGAAGCATCATGATACCCGACTTTGAACTATACTACAAGGCTACAGTAACCCATACAGCATGGTATGTGTACAAAAACAGACATTAGTCAAAGGGAAGATAATAGAGAATCCAGAGATAATGCTGCACACCTACAACCATCTGATCTTCAACAAACTCAGCAAAAACAAGCAATGGAGAAAAGACTATTTATTCAATAAATGGTGCTGGAATAACTAGATAGTCATATGCAGAAGATTGAAACTGGACCTCTCCCTTACACAATATAAAAAATCAACTCAAGATGAATTAAAAGCTTAACATAAAACTATAACAATCCTGGAAGGTAACCCAGGAAATAACATTCTAGGTCTATGACCTGGCAAAGATTTCAGGACAAAGATGCTAAAGGCAATTGCAACAAAAACAAAAATGGATAAATGAGATCTAATTAAATTAAAGCCTTCTGCACAGCAAAAGAAACTATCAACAGAAAAAGAAACTGTCAACTATAAACAGACAACCTACAGTATGGCAGAAAATATTTGTAAACTATGCAACTGACGAAGGTCTAATATCCAGCATCGGTAAGAAGCTTAAATTAACAAGCTAAAAACAAACAGCCCCGTTAAAATGTGGGCAAGGAAACGAACAGACCTTTTACATATGGCCAACAAGCATGAAAAAATAGTTAACATCACTAAACATTAGAGAAATGCATATCAAAACCACAATGAGATACCATCTCACACCAATCAGAATGGCTAATATTAAAAAGTTATGCTGGGTGTGGTGGCTCACACCTGTGATCCCAGCACTTTGAAAGGCTGAGGCAAATGGATCACCTGAGGTCAGGAGTTTGAGACCAGCCTGGCCAACATGGTGAAACCCCACTTCTACTAAAAATACAAAAACTAGCCGGCATGCCTGTAATCCCAGCTAGTCGCAAGGCTAAGGCAGGAGAATCGCTTGAACCTGGGAAGTGGAGGTTGCAGTGAGCTGAGATTGCGCCATTGCACTTTAGCCTTGGTAACAGAGCAAGACTCTGTTTCAAAAAAATACAAAAAACAAAACAACGGATGCTGGCAAGGACGTGGAGAAAAGGGAACACTTATACACTGCTGGTGGGAAGGTAAGTTGGTTTAGCCATTGTGAAAAACAGTTTGGCAATTTATCAAAGAACTTAAAATATAATTACCATTCAACCCAGCAATTCCTTTATTGGGTATATACCATAAATAATGCAAATTATTCTACCATGAAAACACAAGCACACATATGTTCATCACAGCACCATTCACCATAGCAAAGCTATGAAACCAACTTAAATTCCCAACAATGGTAGACTGAATGAAGAGAATGTGGTACATGATCAATACTATGCAGCTATTAAAAATAATGAGATTATGTTCTTTCCAGTAATGTGGATAGAACTAGGGATCATTATCTCATGTGAGCTAACACAGGAACCAAAAATCAAATACTACATGTTCTTTCTTATAAATAGGAGCTGAAAATTGAGGACACATGGACACAAAGAAGGGAAGAACAGACATTGGGACCTAATTGAGGGTGGAGGGTGGGAGAAGGATGAGGATCAAAAACTACCTATGAGGTTAGTACCTAGTTGCTTATTACCTATGTGAAAAATAATCTGTACACCAAACTCCCATGACATACAATTTACCTATATAACAAATCTGCCTGTATACCCAAACCAAAAATAAAAGTTGAAAAGAAGGCTGTATTGTAAACTGTGTCAAGTGTTAATGCCCAAAGAAGGGAATCATTAATTCTGTCTGAATGGAATAGGAAAAATTATCTAGAAGTACCACTGAGATATGATATCTAATGCAAAAGTAAAAGGGAAAGTGAATAGCCAAAAAATTATACATGAATGTGTCATGCCAAACATATACCATATATAGTGTATACATATATAAAGTATGTATGTTTATGTTTCATATATACATGTACAACTGTGGAGAGTTACAAAACAATTAGAAGCAAAGGTCCACTTGTACACTCAGCAATGTGGATAGGCTTTTAAAGGTAATACAGAATAAAAACAGTAAAAAGTAATACGATCCACACTACAAGTCACAAAAAAATACATGCACACAAAACAATATGCAATGTACAAGAACACATATAATTAAAGGGATATATATTAAATACATTGTAATGTTTGTCTGTGGCATAAGAAAGGAGTAGTAAATAGGGATAAAAAGAATAAAATAAATGAATTGGATGGGAGAGAAGCCTTGAAAATACAAGGAATGAGTTTGTAACATGAACTGAAGATTCTGATGAACTCAATCTTCAACTCATTGGTGTCCATGTCTTCTAAAGATGTTCCCATGCCCTTGAAAGCAGTATATGTTGCTTTGGTAAGCCTGCGTAGTCACATTTAGGAACAAAGGAACCAAAATTGGTAATGGAATGGGGTTGGTCCTGAAATAGCCCATAGTGGGTTTGGAGGCTACAAGAAAGATCAAAAAGAGCTTCCCATACACATGAGAATAAACATAAAAGGGAACTAGGTATTTTGGACAGATTTTATTGCTGATGGGGTTAAAAGGATGGAATGAAGACAGGTAAAGCAAGAAATAGATTATGGTTACTTAATTTTTATCTTGTGTTAACCACTGCATATATTTATAAAATTCTTACTACAACTAAAAGGCAAGGATTCTCAAACATCACTGTTAACAGTATGAATATATACGGAGGACACATGAATTTTTTATGTGTGTGGAAAGAAAATAATCAAATTCTGGAGCAGTTGAATAAAAATTATGAGTAGTAAAAAGTAAGAGAAGATTTTCTTAGAAATAAAGTCTCTAAAATACAAGAAAAATTTGGAGAATAAATAGAAAAACGAATAAAAAATTACATTGAACATTGATATTTCCCATAATCTATATAAAATTTTTCATTCACAATATTAAGAATATTTGATTAAATTATGATTTCATATTTTAAAGATTATCATAGAAATGTATGATACCTAACCTCTTTGGCAATGTACATCAAATGCTAACATGCTTCAAAATATCTATCCAGTTTCAAATTATCTATTGAAATATTAAGCCATTGCAAAATCCATCAATAGAGAATACAATTTCAATTTAGTCTAATATATTGGTACCTTAGAACATAAATAAAATCTAGTTTGGGTTTTTTTCTTTTTTTTTTGATAAATACTGATACTGCTATTATTTATTTATTTTTAGTTTTTGCATTGGCTTCTGGAAAGAAATGCACTTTAAGTTTATATTTTGTAAATGCTGAAAAATCTTTCCTTCAGAAAAAAGAAAGCAAAGTAGAAACACAGAAAAAATTGAATTCTTTCTGAACTGAATCTAGAAAATTCTCATTAATATTTTTTTCTGAAGGTTCGTAATTTAAAAATATCTTATGAGGTTGTATTAGCAGCATAAATCATGTTTAAAGTAACACAAGATGTAAGTGAATTTGAATCTGCTTCTCTCATACAGAACTGGAAAAATTACTTATGTTAAAAGAAGTATTCTATCCATTCTTTCAAATTCAGTTTTCTCACAAAAAATATGATTCACTTGCTCACAAATTCTGAGGTCTATATTACCTGCGTCATCTTAGTAAAATACGAACAAATCACATTTATTGAGCTCGAGCACTTTCTGCATACCGGGCACTATTCGAAGCAGTTGGTACATATTAAATCATTTAGTTTTCAGCACAACTCTATGAGATACTTAATATTAGGAAGAAATTGAGGCACAGAGAATTGAAAGCTCCTTGCCTAAGGTCATAGAGTGAGTTAATGACTGAACTGAGTTTCAAACATATGGTCTGGCTCCAGAATCCTTATTCTTAACTACTTATCATCTTTCTTGTCAAGTGTGACAGTTACAGACAGCTCTTGTCATCTGGTGGGAGGGAACCTTGTCTAGATTATCTCATATTATTCTGCTATATTTACTCAACTTCATTGCCAATCTACTCCTTCAATCAATATGGTATATTTCTGTTCCCATGGTCGTTTATGTTGTCTTTTCTAATCTAATGCTTGTCTTCTTTTCAAATAGCCAGGTCACAGGTCATTTTCTCTGTGACTATCCCCACCTGGTCTTACCAAAGTCGACTTTGTCTTCCCTACTTTATGCATCTGTAGTCATCTAACACTTAGCTTACACTATTCATATATTTTTTTCCCCACATATTACTTTCTGCCTTGTCTTGTGGTTGTATGTATACATTTTATCTCCCTAAATAATCTTACAGTGTTTGAAGATAAAGTCTGCTTTCTTTTTTATTTGTAGTAACTACATCTAGTCTTATCATCAAAAGCATATCTCTTGAATGAATATATTAATAAATAAATAGATAAATGATGTAAACACAAGACCAAAAGTGTTAAAGTGAATCAATCTCAGGGAACTAATTCAAAAGTTTACTTTTAGGCAGTACATTATAATTCTTTTCCAGACTGCTAGGATTATATTATAAATAAATTTGAGTGACTGTTAAGAACTAATTTACTCATAAAGTTTACAACGTACTTTTCACATTGTAAGATCCTGAGTCAAAAACACGTAAAGATAAGATAGAATGCCCTAATACTTCAAAGAATATATAAAACAGGTGTAAATTACAAGCAATGATTTTCAAAGTTTGAACAGAATGTCCAAAATTGATGTCCTGAATATCTTCTGGAGTACTTAATAATAGAAGCTATGTGTTTTTCTGTGTAGTTACAATATTGAATAGTGCACATCAATGGAAGATAATTAATATATTCTAGCTGAATAAAAGAATGTATGAATTAGTGCAAAAATTAGTGAATAATGAGAGAACTTTAAGAAATAACCAGAGAAAGTAAATTTTCTTAAACTTTGACCTTAGAAAAAATTACCTTTTGGTTAGAGAACTGAGAAAGTTTATAGTCATTAAAATAATTTTAGACTCTTCCTCTTGGTACAAATCATTGTAATTAATAGAAACTGAGACAGCATTTATTACCAAAAACAATACATAAATAGGCAGATAAATATACTAACAAGGATTTGATATATTTACCTTATAATTTGTTTTTACTTCTAATACTTAGAGCATTCACATTCACTTTGATTTCAGATAAGTGCTATAGGTAGAATTCCACTGAAAATAACACCATTGCAATAAAATTCCAAGACAAATCAGAAGCTTATAGTAAAAAATTAATCAAAATTTATATAAGAAAACAAAACATAATAGCCAGCAGAAAACACAGCCAACAAAATCAACAGTAGAGAGATGTCAAATAGCAGAGTTATTGAGCACAAAATAAATGTAAAATGTGTATTTTAACACATTTCAAGAATTAAGACCAAGCAGATTTGAGAAGTAGAAAAATTGTACACTGAAAAACTGAAAATAAGAGTAATTAAAAATAAAGCAGTGACTTTATATGATAGCAACATAGATGCAGTTGAAGAGAGAATTAGTAAACTGAAAAACTGATTGCCAAAAATATATGGAAAATGCAGTCCAGAAAAACAAAGAAATAAAATATTTTTAAAAAGAATAAGAGAACTGGAGGCTTAAGAGAAGGTATGTTTTAGTTTGGGTTTCCTTGAAAGTAGAATCTCAAACAATAACTTAGGTTTAGTTTATTTATCTTTATGATGATAGTAGGGAATAACAGTGCAAACTAGAGTGGAAAAAGAGAAAGAAAAGTTGTGGCTTATTATTAAATTATCATTGTAGGCAACAGGCACTCAGTCTCATTGTGTATCCCTTACAGGACCATGTAAGAAGTGCTTCAGAACTGTACCTCAAAAATCAAGGGAGGCTGGGAAAGTTATTAATAGATCCCCAACTGCTTTAGTTGAAGGATGTTCCTCGAAGTTTCAGTTTTCCCTGTAGTTACAGGCTATACACGTGCATAAACTAAGCAGTCCTCTATAGCTTAGGATAAAGTTCTGAGGCAGAAAGCAGAGAGATGCTGTTATTATGTGTACTCTTCAATTAAGACAGTGGCAATGTGCAAGTAACTGTCAATCACAGCTCTGCTGACATCAGATTAGCCAAAGGGATGTGGTTCAAGACACAAAAAAGTCTGCTTCAATATATACTATAAAAGTAATGGGTTAAAAAAGGAGAGGAGAGAATAAAAAGTAATCAATATTTTAGATATAATGAATAGAAAGCACCAGATAGAAAGAAAATATTTGAAAAGCAGGTAGAGAAGAAAAGTAGAATACCTTTTTAGGAGTAGTTGCAAAACTCTAAGATACAGTGGCTCACACCTGTAATCCCAGCACTTTGGGAGGCTGAGGCAGGCAGATCACTTAAGGTCAGGAGTTTGAGACCAGGCTGGCCAATATGGTGAAACTCTGTTTCTATTTAAAAATACAAATAATCAGCGATGCACGGTGGTATGCACCTCTGATCCCAGCTACTCGGGAGACTGAGGCATGAGAATCACTTGAATCCGGGAAGTGGAGGTTGCAGTGAGCTGAGCTCGTGCCACTGCACTCCAGATGACAGAGCAACTGCACCCCCGATGACAGAGTGAGACTCCATTTCAAAAAAAAAAAAAAGAATAAAGAAAGAAAGAAGAAAACCTCTAAGGTGACTTATCAACAGCAAGAATTGAAACTGGATGAGAGTGGAACATTATATTTAACATGCTGAAAAATATCTGTTAAACTAGAATATATAACCAGCTAAAAATATGTTGTAAAATTGTGAGCAAAATAAAACCATATGTTGTAAAAAACTGAGGGAGTTTCCACCAACAGAACAATCTCACTGAAGTAAAGTATAAAAATACTTAAATTATAAGATAAAGTATCAAGATAAAAATAATAAACATAAACAAAAAGAAAAAGTGGTGAATGTGTAAACAAATCTAAGTGAATACTGCAAACAAAAATAATCTCTTACGGTTTAAAAAGAGAACTGAAAATACATAAACATGTTTCTTAGTATGTAATATAAATCAAAAAGAAATATTTGGAATTAGAGTGTAGTTTTTCAAAATATTTGTAAAATTGCATGCATATCCACCTAAAATAAAAGAGTATATAATTTTCAATATAGGCAAAATGTAAAACTGAATACAAAACAAATACAAATAAATTCAGGAAAAAACCACACAAAATAACAAATATGACAAGTGCCATGGTCTAAATGTGTCTTTCAAAATTTATGTGTTAAAATTTAATGGCCAACATTTGAGTATTAAGTGGTGGACCCTTTGGGAAGCGATTGAGTCATTAGGGCAGAGCCCTCATGGATAGGATTAGGGTTCTTATAAAAATCTTGTGGAAATGGGTTTGCTCTTCTGTGCTTTTCTGCCATGTAAATGCACAGCAAGAAGGCCCTGATAAGACAGCAAACTTGCCAGTGCCTTGATCTTAGATTTTGCAGCCTCCAGAATTATAAGAAAATAAAAAAAAATCAGTTCTTAATAAATGACTTAGTCTCTGGTATTTAGTTATAGCAGTACAAATGGACTAAGACAGCAAGAAAAATAACATAAAATAATGATGGAAATAATCCAAATACATCAACAAGTGTAACAAATTGGTTAAACGATCCACTTTACGCTCTACAGTAAATCAGTTAAATACTCCACTTTATGCTCAAAGATCATAAAAAATACATTTTTAAAATTCAGCAATATGTTGATTCAAAGTCTAACCTTAAGAAAGTGTGTGTTTCTGCATTTCCTTTCAAGCCTCTGCCATTTCTTGAAAAGAACATTCTTTGGGTACCAATGGTTCCAGAACCTGAGAGATACATGAATATAATATAAATTGAACCTGCAGTTTGTAGGCAAACCCAGCCAATCTCAGCTAATAACAACATAACTGATTCCGTCAATAGAATTCCCAGCAGATGCCTAAGTTATAAATAAATGCTTAATGTTGAATGCCATTAAGTTTTCATGTTTTTTTGTTACCAAGCATTGTTTCAGCAAAAGCCAAAACGATGCTCTTTAAAAGAGAAAGGTGAAATATAGTCAGAAAAGCTGAAATTCAAAATACGAAAAAATTACAAGCACAGTACAAATAAAGGGAGCCAAGGTGTATTATCAGACAAAATAGAAAGCATGACTACAGATAAGACCGCCACTATATACTTTTTTAAATTAAGATTTAATTTACCTTGAACAAGTATCAAAATATATAAATCAAAAATTGAATAAATACAAGAAGCAAAAAGACCACAATTATATTAGGAGATTTTTAAGACATTTTTTAGTGTTTGATTATTGACAGTTCAAGTGTTAAAATACAGTAGAAAAATTAGAAAAATCAAGAAATGTAATTTTCAGATTTAATCTAATGGACTCATGCAGAGCACTTGAAATATTACTACACTACTCACATCTATAGGACTTGCATGAAGACAGACTCTAACAGATCCATGTAGTAAGTATTTATGTCAATGAGATCGTGGTGGGAATCAGCAGAAAATGTAACTAGACAAATTCTATTTGTTTGGAAGTAAGAAATACATTTTCCAGTCTTTCCACATTATTGCACTATACGGTATTTCCACTTTTCAGTTTAGCCATTTTTGCATTAGTCGTATCATATTGCAGTTTTAATAAATATTTTCTTTGTGACTAAAGATGTTGAGCATCTTTTCATACTTTTATTTTCCGTTTCATATATCTTTTTATGAAATATCTATTTAAGTTATTTTTTTAACTGACTTGTCTCTACTTTGTTGCTATCAATAAATTGTAGGATATCTTCTTGTATTTTTGGTATGCATGTCTTTTATTTCCCTGATATATTTACGACAAATAAGTTTTTTATTTCTTTAGCTTTATTTTATTTTATTTTTTTTTATTATACTTTAAGTTCTAGGGTACATGTGCATAACGTG